>NC_081163.1:23458894-23535696 GCF_012432095.1 Onychostoma macrolepis | reverse complement strand
ATTTATGTTATGTTAAATTAATACTTGTGTATAAATGTATTTATTCTTTGGAATGTTTTATTTTATTCTGTTCTTTTTAAATTTGATTCATATTCGGTTTTTCATCTTTATTCATCTTTTCTTGAAAAAATTAAACCTATTAATTTACTCAAATTGCCTATAGTTGAATATTGTGAATTCAATAAATTGCCATGATGTGACACATCTGTCTGTCTAATTATAATTTCATGCTAGCAGTGAATAGCTACATGCTAATAGTGATTAGCTAAGTGTTAAATCAGGCTAAGAACATACGAATAACTCTATAAATCTACATAGTAATGATGTGTGACAACTACCAACCGCTTAGCAATACGCTTAGTAACCTCCCAGTTATAGAGGTGTGCTATATCTTTTATAAGTAATTGAGTGTACGATGTCTGCCTGATGGATGAAAAATTCTAAAAGTCCCATAGACTTAACATTGGCACAAAATTAGTGAGATTATATCTTTGGATCAGGAGGTCACAGAGACTTGGGGGAGGGCTCTTTTGACTCGGCCTATCAAGCAGCCAATAAGTACTGACATGACAACTTCATAGCTATGCCCTAGCAACCACTTACAGCACCCTAGCAACCGTAAAAGGACATTAATAAACAATTTTCAGCACCAAAACATTGTAGAAACATGGGGTTGGGCTCTGTTGATTCAGACTGTCAAATAGTCTTTAAATATCATCCCATAAACTGTATAGCCACACCATAGCAACCATTTAGAGTACCTTAGCAACTGAACAAACACATGAATAAGCAATTTCTCAGCACCAGAAAGTGGTATAGATATGGGGGTGGCCTCTTTTGTTTGGGCTGAAAAACCAGTCTGTAAGTATCACCATGGCGACTGTGCAGCTACACCCTAGCAACCACATAGAGAACCCTAGCAACCGTATAGCAACGTAAAGAAGCCATATCTCAGCTCCACAACATCATACAGACATGGGAGTTGGCTCTCTACAATCGCGCAGAACACTGTAGTATCTGTCCAGTGCCGAGTTTTGCCACTGCAAGCACCACTCACATTTTCTTCAGGAAATGTATATTCTAGTATTGTTATTACTATTCGCCCAGACAAAACTTCGGCACGCTACTCCTCCTGCACCTTTTGTCGTAGACCCATGAATGAGATGTCAAATCATGCGACATATTGAGGAGATGTGTGCTATATCTTTTATAAGTAATTGAGTGTTCGATGTTCGTCTGGTGGACGAAAAAATTTGGGCGAAAAAGTCCCATAGACTTAACATTGGCACAAAATTAGTGAGATTATATCTTTGGATCAGGAGGTCACAGAGACTTGGGGGAGGGCTCATTTGACTCGGCCTATCAAGCAGCCAATAAGTACTGACATGACAACTTCATAGCTATGCCCTAGCAACCACTTTCAGCACCCTAGCAACCGTTAATGGACATTAACAAACAATTTTTCAGCACCAAAACACTGTAGAAACATGGGGTTGGGCTCTGTTGATTCAGACTGTCAAATAGTCTTTAAATATCATCCCATAAACTGTATAGTACACCATAGCAACCATTTAGAGTACCGTAGCAACCATACAAACACATGAATAAGCAATTTCTCAGCACCAGAAAGTGGTATAGATATGGGGTGGCCTCTTTTGATTGGGCTGAAAAACCAGTCTGTAAGTATCACCATGGCGACTGTGCAGCTACACCCCAGCAACCACATAGAGAACCCTAGCAACCGTATAGCAACATAAAGAAGTCATATCTCTGCTCCACAACATCATACAGACATGGGAGTTGGCTCTCTACAATCGTGCAGAACACGGTAGTATCTGCCCAGCGCCGAGTTTTGCCCCAGCAAGCACCACTCACATTTTCTTCAGGAAATGTACATTCTAGTTAGTGGTGCTTGCCAAAGGCAAGGCATCACTATTGTTCTCTTGCATACTTATTATTATTATTCTGCTTATTCTTATTCTTCTTCTGCACAAAACTTCGGTTCGCTACTCCTCCTGCACCGTTTGTCACAGACCCATGAAAGAGGCGTCAAATCGACCGGCTCATTGAGGAGATGTGGGCTATATCTTTTCTAAGCGATCGGACCTACGAAGTTCACACAGCGGACGAAAAAGCGGGCAAAAAAATCCCATTGACTTACATTGGCGGAATGTTCGTGAATTTGAATCTCAACTGTCACTTTCTCACACACACACGCAGGCCCTTAGGAACCCCTTCTCTCTCTCTCTGTAACTCACACACACTCATTTGACTCATCTTTTAAGAAACCAATAAGTAATGACCTATGACCTTCATAGCCACACCCTAGCAACCACTTACAGCACCCTAGCAGCCACCCCATAGACCTCCATTGAAAACAGATCAAAAAGGATATCTTTGGATAAAAGTGTCATATAAACATGCAGGTTTTGCTCTTTTGACTCGTGATTGCAAACAGGACTTTCCTCATGCCTGCTACACATACTAGCAGTGAATAGCTACATGCTAATAGTGATTAGCTAAGTGTTAAATCAGGCTAAGAACATACGAATAACTCTATAGAACTAGATAGTAATGATGTGTGACAACTACCAACCACTTAGCAACACGATAGTAACCGCCCAGTTATAGAGGTGTGCTATATCTTTTATAAGTAATTGAGTGTACGATGTTCATCTGGTGGATGAAAAAATTTGGGCGAAAAAGTCCCATTGACTTAACATTGGCACAAAATTAGTGAGATTATATCTTTGGATCAGGAGGTCACAGAGACTTGGGGGAGGGCTCTTTTGACTCGGCCTATCAAGCAGCCAATAAGTACTGACCTGACAACTTCATAGCTATGCCCTAGCAACCTCTTAAAGCACCCTAGCAACCGTAAAAGAACATTAACAAACAATTTGTCAGCATCAAAACATCGTAGAAACATTGGGTTGGGCTCTGCTGATACAGACTGTCAAAATAGTCTTTAAATATCATCCCGTAAACTATATAGCCACACCATAGCAACCATTTAGAGTACCTTAGTAACTGAACAAACACATGAATATGCAATTTCTCAGCACCAGAAAGTGGTATAGATATGGGGCTGGCCTCTTTTGTTTGGGCTGAAAAACCAGTCTGTAAGTATCACCATGGCGACTGTGCAGCGACACCCTAGCAACCACATACAGAACCCTAGCAACCGTATAGCAACATAAAGAAGCCATATCTCAGCTCCACAATATCATACAGACATGGGAGTTGGCTCTCTAGAATCATACTGAAGGCTATATTGACAGCCTAGTGCCGAGTTTTGCCACTGCAAGCACCACTCACATTTTCTTCAGGAAATGTACATTCTAGTATTGTTATTACTATTCGCCCAGACAAAACTTCGGCACGCTACTCCTCCTGCACCTTTTATCGTAGACCCATGAATGAGATGTCAAATCATGCGACACATTGAGGAGAGGTGTGCTATATCTTTTATAAGTAATTGAGTGTACGATATTCGTCTGGTGGACGAATAAATTTGGGCGAAAAAGTCCCATAGACTTAACATTGGCACAAAATTACTGAGATTATATCTTTAGATCAGGAGGTCACAGAGACTTGGGGGAGGGCTCTTTTGACTCGGCCTATAAAGCAGCCAATAAGTACTGACATGACAACTTCATAGCTATGCCCTAGCAACCACTTACAGCACCCTAGCAACCGTAAAAGGACATTAACAAACAATATTTCAGCACCAAAACATTGTAGAAACATGGGGTTGGGCTCTGTTGATTCAGACTGTCAAATAGTCTTTAAATATCATCCAATAAACTGTATAGCCACACCATAGCAACCATTTAGAGTACCTTAGCAACTGAACAAGCACATGAATAAGCAATTTCTCAGCCCCAGAAAGTGGTATAGATATGGGGGTGGCCTCTTTTGTTTTGGCTGAAAAACCAGTTTGTAAGTATCACCATGGCGACTGTGCAGCTACACCCTAGCAACCACATAGAGAACCCTAGCAACCGTACAGCAACATAAAGCTCAGCAACATATCTCAGCTCCACAATATCATACAGACATGGGAGTTGGCTCTCTACAATCGCGCAGAACACTGTATTATCTGCCCAGCGCCGAGTTTTGCCACGGCAAGCACCACTCACATTTTCTTCAGGAAATGTACATTCTAGTATTGTTATTACTATTCGCCCAGACAAAACTTCGGCACGCTACTCCTCCTGCACCTTTTGTCGTAGACCCATGAATGAGATGTCAAATCATGCGACACATTGAGGAGAGGTGTGCTATATCTTTTATAAGTAATTGAGTGTACGATGTTCGTCTAGTGGACGAATAAATTTGGCCGAAAAAGTCCCATAGACTTAACATTGGCATAAAATTAGTGAGATTATATCTTTGGATCAGGAGGTCACAGAAACTTGGGGGAGGGCTCATTTGACTCAGCCTATCAAGCAGCCAATAAGTACTCACATGACAACTTCATAGCTATGCCCTTGCAACCACTTACAGCACCCTAGCAACCGTAAAAGGGCATTAACAAACAATTTTTAAGCACCAAAACATTGTAGAAACATGGGGTTGGGCTCTGTTGATTCAGACTGTCAAATAGTCTTTAAATACCATTCCATAAACTGTATAGTCACACCATAGCAACCAATTAGAGTACCTTAGCAACTGAATAAACTCATGAATAAGCAATTTCTCAGCAACAGAAAGTGGTATAGATATGGGGGTGGCCTCTTTTGTTTGGGCTGAAAAACCAGTCTGTAAGTATTACCATGGCAACTGTGCAGCTACACCCTAGCAACCACATAGAGAACCCTAGCAACCGTATAGCAACATAAAGAAGCCATATCTCAGCTCCAGAACATCATACAGACATGGGAGTTGGCTCTCTACAATCATGCTGAAAACTTTACTGATGGCCCAGTGCTGAGTTTTGCCACTGCAAGCACCACTCACATTTTCTTCAGGAAATGTACATTCTAGTTAGTGGTGCTTGCCAAAGGCAAGGCATCACTATTATTCTCTTGCATACTTATTATTATTATTCTGCTTCTTCTTCTTATTCTTCTTCTGGACAAAACTTCGGTTCGCTACTCCTCCTGCACCGTTTGTCACAGACCCATGAATGAGGTGTCAAATCGACCGGCTCATTGAGGAGATGTGGGCTATATCTTTTCTAAGCGATCGGCCCTATGATGTTTGCACAGCGGACGAAAAAGCGGGCAAAAAAGTCCCATTGACTTACATTGGCGGAATGTTCGTGAATTTGAATCTCAACTGTCACTTTCTTACACACACACACACACACACGCAGGCCCTTAGAGCCCCTTCTCTCTCTGTCTCTCTCTGTAACTCACACACACTCATTTGACTCCTCTTTTAAGTAACCAATAAGTAATGACCTATGACCTTCATAGCCACACCCTAGCAACCACTTACAGCACCCTAGCAACCACCCTATAGACCTCCATTGAAAACAGATCAAAAGGGATATCTTTGGATAAAAGTGTCATATAAACATGCAGGTTTTGCTCTTTTGACTCGTGATCGCAAACAGGACTTCCCTCATGCATGCTACACATGCTAGCAGTGAATAGCTACATGCTAATAGTGATTAGCTAAGTGTTAAATCAGACTAAGAACACACGAATAACTCTATAAATCTACATAGTAATGATGTGTGATAACTACCAACCGGTTAGCAATACGCTTAGTAACCTCCCAGTTATAAAGGTGTGCTATATGTTTTATAAGTAATTGAGTGTACGATGTTCGTCTGATGGATGAAAAAATTTGGGCGAAAAAGTCCCATAGACTTAACATTGGCACAAAATTAGTGAGATTATATCTTTGGATCAGGAGGTCACAGAGACATGGGGGAGGGCTCTTTTGACTCGGCCTATCAAGCAGCCAATAAGTACTGACATGACAACTTCATACCTATGCCCTAGCAACCACTTACAGCACCCTAGCAACCGTAAAAGGACATTAACAAACAATTTTCCAGCACCAAAACATTGTAGAAACATGGCGTTGGGCTCAGTGGATTCAGACTGTCAAATAGTCTTTAAATATCATGCCATAAACTGTATGGGCACACCATAGCTACCATTTAGAGTACCTTAGCAACTGAACAAACTCATGAATAAGCAATTTCTCAACTCCAGAAAGTGGTATAGATATGGGGGTAGCTTTTGTTTGGGCTGAAAAACCAGTCTGTAAGTATCACCATGGTGACTGTGCAGATACACCCTAGCAACCACATAGAGAACCCTAGCAACCGTTTAGCAACATAAAGAAGCCATATCTCAGCTCCACAACATCATACAGACATGGGAGTTGGCTCTCTACAATCGCGCAGAATACTGTAGTATCTGCCCTGCGCCGAATTTTGCCACTGCAAGCACCACTCACATTTTCTTCAGGAAATGTACATTCTAGTTATTATTATTCTTCTTAGACTAAATTTCTGAATGCATCTCCTCCTAGAGCTTTCAAGCTAGAATCACCAAACTCAGCCCAGCTGTTCAGACTGATCTCACTTAGTGTGCTATATCTTTTCTAACTGATTGGACTTATAGTTTTCATAAAACGGAAGATTAAAAATCATAAAATCCCATTGACTTACCATTACGGAATGTTCAAATGAGCCAAGACAATTCAAACTCCAACTGTCAAAATACAACTTTTAAACTCCCAGAATCCTTTGAGATTCAATCAAGCTTCCCTTCTATGTACTATTTCTAATCCATTCAAACTCATCTATCTAATATTTCTAATCTTTCTATCTATCCTAGCAACATACTAACCATGCTAGAAACATGCTAGGGACATGCTAGTCACTTGCTAGTCATGCTAGCAACATGCTAGTAACATGCTAATCATGTTAGAAACATGCTAGCGACATGCTAGTCACTTGCTAGTCATGCTAGCAACATGTTAGTAGCATGCTAATCATGTTAGAAACATGCTAGCGACATGCTAGTCACTTGCTAATCATGCTAGTAACATGCTAATCATGTTAGAAACATGCTAGCGACATGCTAGTCACTTGCTAATCATGTTAGTAACATGCTAATCATGTTAAAAACATGCTAGCGAGATGCTAGTCATGCTAGCAACATGCTAGTAACATGCTAATCATGTTAGAAACATGCTAATCATGATAGAAACATGCTAGCGACATACTAGTCACTTGCTAGTCATGCTAGCAACATGCTAGTAACATGCTAGCGTCATGCTAGTCACTTGCTAGTCATGGTAGCAAGATGCTACTCACTTGCTAATCATGCTAGCAACATGCTAATCATGATAGAAACATGCTAGTGACATGCTAGTCACTTGCTAGTCATGCTAGCAAGATGCTAGTCACTTGCTAATCATGCTAGCAACATGCTAGTAACATGCTAATCATGTTAGAAACATGCTAGCGACATGCTAGTCACTTGTTAGTCATGCTAGCAAGATGCTAGTCACTTGCTAATCATGCTAGCAACATGCTAATCGTGTTAGAAACATGCTAGCGACATGCTAGTCACATGCTAATCATGTTAGAAACATGCTAGCAACATGCTAGTCACTTGCTAGTCATGCTAGCGACATGCTAGTAACATGCTAATCGACTTAGAAACATGCTAACGACATGCTAGTCACTTGCTAGTCATGCTAACGACATGCTAGTCACATGCTAATCATGTTAGAAACATGCTAGCAACATGCTAGTCACTTGCTAGTCATGCTAACGACATGCTAGTCACTTGCTAGTCATGCTAGCAAGATGCTAGTAACATGCTAATCATGTTAGAAACATGCTAGCGACATGCTAGTCACTTGCTAGTCATGCTAGCGACATGCTAGTCACTTGCTAGTCATGCTAGCGACATGCTAGTCACTTGCTAGTCATGCTAACGACATGCTAGTCACTTGCTAGTCATGCTAACGACATGCTAGTCACTTGCTAGTCATGCTAGCAAGATGCTAGTCACTTGCTAATCATGCTAGCAACATGCTAGTAACATGCTAATCATGTTAGAAACATGCTAGCGACATGCTAGTAACATGCTAATCATGTTAGAAACATGCTAGCGACATGCTAGTCAATTGCTAGTCATGCTAGCGACATGCTAGTCACTTGCTAGTCATGTTAGAAACATGCTAGCGACATGCTAATCATGTTAGAAACATGCTAGCGACATGCTAGTCACTTGCTAGTCTAGTCATGCTAGCAAGATGCTAATCATGCTATCAACCTTTTTCTGGTTTTTACCTTTTAAAAACCAGTAAATGAATATTTAACTAGCCTATTTCAAACTGAAAACCTTTAAACTTCAAGCTTTCACAACTGCTTTAAACATTCAGGCTAGGCTTTCTCAAGCCAACCTAAAGTTTGTCTCGACGAACTTTTTAATCTAGTTATTATTATTCTTTTTCTGAGACAAAAATTTCTGACTGCTACTCCTCCTAGAGCTTTAACTCTACAAACTCCAAACTCAGCCCAAGTCTTGAGATTGATCTGACTTAGCGTGCTATATCTTTTCTAACTAATACGACTCACGGTTTTCATAAAAATAAAGATTAAAAATCATAAAAAATCCCATAGACTTACATTGACGGAATGTTCAGATGAGCCAAGACTATTCAAACTCCAACTGTCAAAATTTAAATCTAAACACACTGAAGCCCATTAGACTCGATCAGACTTCCCTTCTATGTACTATTTCTAACCCATTTAAACTCATCTATCTATCTCTCTATCTATCTATCTATCTATCTATCTATCAGACTTCCCTTCTATGTACTATTTCTAACCCAATCAAACTCATCTATCTATCTATCTATCTATCTATCTATCTATCAGACTTCCCTTCGATGGGTTAGAAATAGTACAATCAAACTCATCTATCTATCTATCTATCTATCTATCTATCTCTATCTATCTATCTATCTATCTATCTATCTATCTATCTATCATCTGACTGTATCTATCTATCTATCATCTGACTGTATCTATCTATCTATCTATCTATCATCTATCTATCTATCTATCTATCTATCTATCTATCAACCACATAACAACACCACCCCGGGTACCTTAGCAACCGCAATGCAACACCCTAGCAACCACCCCGGGTACCCAAGCAACAGCATAGCAACACCTTAGCAACCACCCCAAGTACCCTAACAACACCCTAGCAACCACCCCGGGAACCTTAGCAACCACATAGCAACACCCTATATCTTTTCTAACTGATCAAACTTTTGGTTTTCATAAAAATGAAGATTAAAAATCTTAAATTACATTAGACTTACATTGACGGAATGTTCAAACTCCCGCTGTCAAAATTCAAACTTAAACTCCCAGAATCGTTTGAGACTCAAACAAGCTTCCCTTCTATGTACTATTTCTAACCCATTCAAAGTCATTCAAACTCATCAATCTATTATTTCTAATCTATCTATCCTAGCGACATGCTAATCATGCTAGAAACATGCTAATCCATCCTAGAAACATGCTAGTAACTTGCTAATCATGCTAGCACCATACTTGTCACTTGCTAATCATGCTAGCGACATGCTAGTCACTTGCTAATCATGCTAGAAACATGCTAGCGACATGCTAGTAACTTTGCTAATCATGCTAGTAACATGTTAAACATGCTATAAACATGCTAGTCACTTGCTAATCATGCTATAAACATGCTAGCGACATGCTAGTAACATGCTAATCATCCTAGAAACATGCTAGCAACATGCTAGTAACTTGCTGATCATCATCTCTGACAGACTGTATTGCCTTTAAAACATTCAAACTTTAAGCTTTTAAACTACTTTGTTTAAAAAAAACGTCTCTGGGGTTCATCTAGGTGTCCTGATCTCCGCTGACATTCAGGGCTGTAGAGGTCATCTCTAGGTGCTGATCTACCATTTGATCTGGATACGGACTGGATCAGGTCGCTACGGTTATCTCGGAATAAGAAAGAAACAGAGTAATATTAGCGTACATGCTATTCTTATTGCAATGTAACAAGTACATCGGGTGTTATGGAAGTGTTCCCGGTTCTGGTTGACCTAATTAATGCAGCCTAATTAATCCTTTAACGGATTTGAATATTAGAAGCGTATTGGTGTGTTATGTGTATGCCAGGTTAAAGAGATGGGTCTTTAATCTAGATTTAAACTGACAGAGTGGGTCTGCCTCCCGAACAGTGTTAGGTAGATTGTTCCAGAGTTTGGGCGCTAAATAGGAAAAGGATCTGCCGCCCGCGGTTGATTTTGATATTCTTGATATTATCAAATGGCCAGAGTTTTGAGAACGCAGTGGACGTGGAGGACTATAATGCGATAAGAGCTCGCTCAACTACTGAGGAGCTAAACCATTCAGGGCTTTATAAGTAATTAACAAGATTTTAAAATCTATACGATGTTTAATAGGTAGCCAGTGCAGTGTTGACAGAACCGGGCTAATGTGGTCACACTTCCTGGTTCTAGTAAGAACTCTAGCTGCTGCATTTTGGACCATCTGAAGTTTGTTTATTAAGCGTGCAGAACAACCACCCAATAAAGCATTACAATAATCTTGAGGTCCTAAATGCGTGAATTAACATTTCTGCATTTGACTTTGAGAGCACAGGTCTCAATTTAGATATATTTTTAACATGAAAAAATGCAGTATTACAAATGCTAGAAATGTGGCTGTCAAAGGAAAGATTGCTATCAAATAGCACATCTAGGTTCCTAACTGATGACGAAGAATTTACAGAGCAGCCATCAAGTGTTAGTCTGTTATTACATGTCAAAGGTAACACCGTGTATCCTGATGATATTTCCTAAGGGTAACATGTAAAGTGTGAAATGTAACGGCCCTAGTACTGAGCCTTGAGGTACTCCATACTGCACTTGTGATCGATATGAAACCTCTTTATTCACTGCTACAAATTGATGGCGGTCAGATAAGGTTTTGGAGGTTTGAAATTTGAAGGTTTTGGGGACATATCCTAATGACAATGACAAATTAATAATAGCCAAAAGAGGATCTATGACTTCTGGAAGCACCTCTTTTAATAGTTTAGATATAATAGGGTCTATGTTGTTGGTGTCACGGTTTATGGGTTCACTGACTCATTCTTGCTCTGTATGTATGTGTATGTTGTGTGGGCATGTCAGTGATTGCTGCTGACAGGCTGATCAGCGCCAGCTGTGGCTGATCAGTGCTGCTATTTAAGACCTGTGCATTCTGTCCTTGTTGTCAGATCGTTTTGATGTTCCCGCTGTGTTCCTGGTTGTGTTCGAGTTCCCTGTTCCTGTTTGAGTTCCCTGTTCCTGTTCTTCGTCTTCTTGGATTCCGTGTTGAATTCTAGGATTCCGTTATTCCCAGGAGATACACAGCGGCTGCCCATTTGCGTCCCTGCGCTGCGAAGAGTGACTGCTATCCTGCACATGCTTTATTTGACTCTTGTTATATGTCTTGCTGGGACTCTCACTAATAAATCATTGTATTTCACATTTGCTACTGAATCCTCTTTTGTGATTGTGACAGTTGGTTTAGATGATTTAACAAGTTTATACAATTCTTCCTTTCCTATAGTAGAGAATCAGTGGAATTGTTCATCAGGGGATCTGATGCGATATTGTAGCTGATGGCTGCATGGTTACAATTTTATCTCTATGAACTATTTTACTTCCAAGATCGATACTATTAAAGTCATTACTGCTGTGCTGTTGGGAAATGTCAACACCTGCTGATACTTAATTTTTTTTTGTTAATTTAGCCACTGTATTGAATAAATACCTGGGGTTATGTTTGTTTTCTTCTAAAAGTAATCAGATCTAGCCGTTTTTAATGATTTTCTGTAGGATAGGGTACTTTGGGGCTGCTCTCTTTAGGGCGCGAGTGTGCTCATTATACCACGGTGTTGGACTCTTTTCCTTAAGCTTAAAGGAGCAACTGTATCTAAAGTGCTAGAAAAGAGAGAGTCCATAGTTTCTGTTACATCAAGTTTTTCTGTGCTGTTGGATATGCTGAGGATCTGAGATAAATCAGGAAGATTATTACAAAGCAGTCTTTTGTGGTAGACGTGATGGTTCTACCATACTTGTGTACCAAAGTGTTCAGATTACTGTGTTAATCTTATCTGGGTGCATATTTACTGAGTAAATGGTGCTTATTTGCATAAAGCAAATAGATCAGGCTTTCTCAAACAGGGATTTGTGATGGAACTGCAGGGGGATTGTGAAATGATAAAAAAAAGCTAATAACTGTATTGAATATAACATTACTCAAATGGGGCTACACAATATTGTGATATGATAGAACTGATTTGATTGGGTTCCTAAAAGACCAGTCTAAATGTAATGGACACAAACACAACTAAAAAGAGGTTTGAGTCCAGTTACAAATTCAAAACAGAATACTACAAAATATTAAATATTATATAACTTCAAAAGATTATATAACATGAGCAGGGTCGGCGTGTGCATATAGATGAACAGATTTCTTTGTTTCTTATTGAAAATGAGCTACAGAGACTTGTGCTTTCCGCATACTGAACAGCATTTATGTCGAGCTGCTCACCAGGAATTCTCCGAAATCTTCCGATGGCCACTTCAGGACTGCCACCTGTAAATACACTTAATTTGCATTTGCATCTGTACTAGTTTTTTTTTTTGCTTTGCTTTTTACATTACAGTATGAATTTTTTTTTCTAATAATCAGAAAACGTGTCTGCTTTTATTTTAATGCAGTTGTAACAATAAACAAAATCTCCAGTCTTTCACATGAATCTTAAAGCTCGTTTTTAATTGTGAATGTAAAGTGGGGGCGGTGCAACAGTGTTTTGCCTAGAGTGGCAGTTGAGCGGCCTTGAACATGAGAGAAATGTGAAAATGCAAATGTGTCATTCGATTATTGATTCTAATAAAATAATTTGCCAACTAACTAAATGAGGACAACATAATGCTGAAATTCAATCAAAATGCTAAAATGAAAATGAAACAAAAGAGAGAATAAAAAGCCAGGCGTTTACAGGGCGTCTTTCTGTTTCAAGCACATATTTCCTGTGTTGTATGCAGGTGACAAGCAGCAACATCAAGATATGATTTTTTTTTTTTTTTTTTTTTTAATGAGAATATCCCCCTTAATATGATCATTAAGGTAAATAAATAAATAAAAATACAAAAGAAAAATAAAGAAACATGCCAAACATTGGTTTTCACATTTATTATGTATTGAATATAATTAATAAATCATTAATATATTCAAATTTAGTTTAAATATATTAATAATTTATTAATACATATTGTTATTATTAAATTTAAATTTAATATAAATAAAACTTTCTGTTACAGGGATCACTTGAGAAAGAAGAAAAAAAAAAAAAAGGTGGTATGGTAGCACCTCCATCAGACCACATCCTGTTATGAATTTCTCTATACCTGCTGTGGTTTGGAGCTCTGTCTCTCATATCATCACAGTCTTTTCAAGTCAGCAAATGTTACACACTCACTACAGAGCAGTTTTTTCATGCAGTCAATGATTTAAAGTTTTGATCTAAATCAATCTGAGATTAGGATTAAATTCTGACAGAGTATAAATTAAAAAAATATATATACTCTATAAGAGTATTGACTATAAATTGTCTTAAATATTCTATACAATGAATTATTCTAATTATGAGATTTTGATGCACAGCAAAATAATTTTGTGCATTATTCAATTGTGTAATTTCACTGTCTCTGTTTTTGGTGAGAGCTTGATGGATTTTGACAAGCAGAATTATTTTGTTGGTCCTGAAACAACACTGCCAAACCTTAACATTTGTTTAACCTTAACATTTAACTACCTAAAAAAAAAAAACTTAACTGAGATAAGAATGCATTAAGTTTGCAAGACGAATGCAAGATGCTTTAACCTCAACCCTAAACCTACAGTACCTGTAAAGTGGTTACTAGGCAGAGTAAGCTTGCAGGCATAATGAATCATAATGTTTACTTGTCATTTAGCAGACACTTGAGCCACAAACATATTTTGCACAAACATATTCTCACGGACCAATTGGATATACATAACATTCATTTAAATGTCGCTCTTGTGGTAACAAATCTCAGAGTTACCTTCAAATGTCTTTTAATGCAACATCCCCTTTTAAATTAATGGGTTCAGAGCATTCTATGACTTGAATACTACAGTATAGGCAGTAGTAAACCAGATATTTTAGCCTATTCTTTTCAGATTCTTGCTTCATCAAGACTGTAGGTAATCTAAATGAGAAAATTGGCTTTTGAAGAAAGACTGCAAATGTAATGAACGCTTGAATTGTATTAAGTCTAAGACATTCTGGAGTGCAGCAAGGTACATACTTAACATTAAGAAGCAACAAGCCTGTGCAGAGTCAGTGCTTCCTCCCACCCCTATGTCTTCAACCACTAAGCCCCCTCACATTTGCATGCTACAACAGATACGAGATCTATAGACATGAGATATAGATATCAGATATGATACTATGAGATCTTGATTAGTTACAAGATCAAGTGGGAACTAGGGCACATTCATGAGCTTGTGGGACTGAAATCTAAACCACTCAAATAGTGCAGTGGAGGCAATGTGCACAATTCTCTCAATGCATTAGCTTTCCTGCATACACTTTCCAAGGTTTGGTTAATGCCAGTTGTTTATTTCTTGGGGAAAATGCATTGGGATGCTTTGGTTTGGTTGACAGACAAAAAAAAAAAAAAAAGGGCAGAAAATAATATAAAGATTGCTGCCATGCAGTCCGTAATGCTCATGTGAGACTCCACCTTTCTTTTCAGCAACACTTTAAACAAGAAAGTCATGAATGCCCATGAGTTCTTGTATGCCATGAATTCTAGAACGTTTTGAGAACAGAAGAGTTCAAACTAGTATGAATCTCCCACCGCCCAAAGTCCTTACAAAGGATTCATCAGATCAGCAGTCAGTGGTGGAAGAAATTATGTTTTAGCTGCCCTCTTCTTCCTCTACGGAGTGATTCAGTCCAGGTATGAATTTTAGGAGGTGCTTGCGGACACTACCTTTTCTGCCTCTCCTTGGCAGCGTCCCAAACATGGATGAAGATGAATTTTCCCAGCTCGGAGAGATTGAACTGTTACTGCTGGTCAGGCTAATGCTGCGTGTTCTTGTCAGGGGTCGCAAAGCTTCCCCTTCCAGCTGGAAGAAGCCTCCGTTTGGCTCATTTGGGCTGAATGGACTTGAGTCATCAAATACTGATGACACAAAGGCTCCATCCTCACTATCATCTGTTATTATGCTGCGGCAACTGCTGTCACTAGAAAAGCGCTGCCCAGAGCGGCCAGTTGGAGATGAGAGAGACAGCAGAGAGTCAACAGACGGATGCTGAGCACTCTCATTCAGATTACCTGGAACACAGACAGAGACACCTGTAATCCTAATGACTCTGAGTTATTCAACATCAGCTAAAACATCAGCCTGTTCAGCATCAAAGTATCAGACAAAAGACATAGATGGACACTGAGGGTTTCTTCACTTGCATATTGCTCTTTTGTTGATTTTGATTACTTCCATTGGTCCTCATTTGTAAGTCGCTTTGGATAAAGTGTCTGCTAAATGACTAAATGTAATGTAAATGTTGCCGCTATTGTTAAACACATTCAAAAACAAAGCAGGAGCTCATGCACAATTATCACAAATCATAAAAACCATGGATAATCACTGAGGAAGCATCATCATAAAAAGAATCAAGGGGATGTAAACCTTTAAACATTTATCATTTGTGCATTATTCATGTAAATTAATTTGTTTCAAATCCATGTTGTAAATCCAACTGTAACTCTCTCAGGGAGATATACACTCTTCTGTCAGACTGTCTGAACAGCTGTGTAGTTTTTTTTTTCTCACCTCGAGTAAGATGCTTTTCCTGAAGTGTGAGAGACTGCAGTTCCACCCATTTCTCACGAAGAGTTTGCTGTGCCGAGGGAAAATACAGAAACGAGATCAGCATCTATGAGTCATTCTGGTAAACGTGTATTTACATAATATGTTGATCGTTTAGATGTTTCAGCATTCATGGAAACACATACACTATATTATACACAATACAGGCTGCCAGAGACTTCTTTCTGAGTAAAGTTTCAGCTTTGTATACATGTGGTAAACACACACACACACGCACACACATACACACACACACACACACACTCACACAATCACGCAAAAATACATACCTTAAGATAGCGCATCTTTTTCTCTAATTCAATTCTCTTCACAACACTCCCACTGACCGTCTCCAACCTTCACACAAAAACACAAGAGAAGAGAAAAATTCTAATTAGCATATGATGGTCAAAAGGTATTTATTTGTTTCTTCATTTTATTTCTTTTTGACAGTTTTGTTGCATTAGTTACATCAGACCCACACAAAATATACATACATTTTTAATTTTGTTAATTGTTGGTTGCTATAGTGTTCTGGGCGGTTGCTAGGTGACTGCACAAAAGAGTCTTTGGCAAAGTTGCATTGGCAAGTCAAAAGAGATCTTGTTTTAGTGACATTTTTGTCTCTAGATATGGATCAGGGTTGCATCAGCCATTTGCAAGTTCTTACTAAAAGTGAATGTAAACTCCACAGTATAGAGTTAGTAAATACTAGCTAGTTTGTAACTATTTATTTATTTATTTTTATTATTATTAATTTTGGGTGCATCACAGTTGACCTACAGTTGCCGTAGCTAGTAGGCTGCAAGTTCTTCGCAAAGTGTGTGCATAATATGATTTTTACCTTCAATGATCCAATGGCAGCCCACAAATTTGTGAGCAGAAGCTGTTTAAATGTCATGAATTTCAGTTTATCCTGTTAAAGATTCTAACTATACTCACAAATAATAGGTATTTGTGCAGCTGGCCCCAGGTTTTCCTAGGAATTTGTATTCCATCCATTTTATCTTACATGAGTCTGATCATTTAATAGTGCATATCTTCTTAACAAGCTGCATTATTTGAGGCATCATTTGTGACCATAGCACGAACATCCTATTTCTGAGACTTATACTCACTTCAGCATATTAGTGGATTCTCGAATCAACTCAATAATGTGCTGATGGGTAGATCCCTCAATACTGACTCCATTTACTGACAATATAATATCACCTATCAAAGAAAGAGAGATTAAAAATAAATAAATAAAGAGCTAACACTCAGTACTCAGAGCTGCCAATCACATCACACCACACCACACACACACACAATATGGAATCACAACTGTGAAGTCTTAAAAGAGAGTCATTTTAATGACTATTTAAATCAGAGGGTCCAAAACAAGTTTTTTTTTTTTTTTAAAAAGACCAATTATTTTTTAAATTATGACTGTTTAGATATTTTTTTTTTAAAAGTCTAATAAACATTATAAATGGACCTCAGTAAATATTGCATAATGCACTGAATTTAAATGGTAGTTGTCAGACAGATTGTGGTGCTATCTATTGGAAAAATTAATATATATGAGAGAGCATGAAATAACAGTCCATAAAGACCAAGTAGAGCAATGCTTCAGCTGTGTTAAATGTAGATGGCATGTAGGCTGGTGGGAAAGTGCCATGTAAACAGGGTCAGGTCAGATGGGTGGAGTGAGTAACACTAAGAAGAGGAAGCGGAAAACCTGCTCACCAGCAGTCAAACCTGCAGTTTCGGCTGCACTGCCATCCTGCACACTGCAAACAAATGTACACATCTCCACCATACTGCTGTTCTTCACCTTGAGACCATACGTCTGCACAGAGAGACATAAATCCCAATGGAGCATTTAAAATGAGCTTGTTATATTGGTTGTGGTTGTGTATGTGCAATGCCCCCAAAATGGATATGTATACAATTAAGCCATATTTAAAATGTTATGAATTTAGACACAAAATAAAAACAAAACAATATATAGCACTCAAAATGCAGAGAGGAGGATTTTGTCGTAGTATTAAGTTAGCGTATCCACAACTAATGATGACTAATGTAATGATGAAACACCTGTTATTTTTTTTGCTAGAACACCATATGTGAACTTTATACATCCACTAAAAATCATTGCCATACTAGATAAAAAGGCCATTGCAAAAATAAGTTTGTTCTGTGAAAGTAATTTGTTTGCAAATAATTTCTGTGGTATATTTCTATGGCAATGAAATTCAGAAATTAGCCTACATATACTTCATGAGACCAAAGTTTACTTATTAATGTGAAACTGCACTTCACTATTTCATTATTGTGAAATAAATAAATACATAAATATGCATTTGATGCAGTGTGAAGCATTGGTTATGAGTATAAAACATACCTGAACTTCGAATCCAAAGGCTTCGTTGTCTTGTTTCTCCAATATAACCATTGTTCTGTGAAAAACAGGAGAAATATGCATTGAAAATTTGCATGAGTGACATCAGATATTCACAACGAAGTGCAGCATTAAATCAGTCTTACCTCTGAGGATCAGTATAATCCACTAGAGATGTAGAGTGTGTTCTGTCCAGCTGCAAAAGAGTATGAAATAATGAGAAACCACTTGAAATTCTGAAAAACGGATCCTGCACGAATGCATGTTTTTAATGTCTGAACAAGTTTTGAAAAAAAATGTGCAACTGATTTTTTTTTTTAAATCCATTAACATTCCTTTAGAATATTTTGACAAAATGAATGTTAGACCTACAGTTGTCAAGTTATATAATTATAATCTCTCAGCATTCATGTTGCCATCAAAACAGATATAATAAAATTCTATCATTAATTGTCCCACCTTACTGCGTGATAATGTCCCATCTTTGATATCTTCAGTATTCGAATTTTTGGCACTGTTGAATGAACGTCGTCGCCACAGTATATTTTTCTTCTTTTGAGAGTTGTCGATTATGTAGCTGTCCAGGCTGCTCAGCTGCTTTAAAGGTACTTTAAAGTTTTTATTGGATGTCATCGTGCCTCCTTATTCATTGAACCACACTGTATGCAGCTGCAGGCTTCAGTGTGACCTGTCTATAGTATACACAGCGGATATACCCATGTCACGTGAGTGTCAGGAACTAAACACATCGAGAATATCAGTGTGTGGGTGTATGTTAACCAGTTTATATGGTTCCTTTTTCCTCTTCTCTATTCTTTCACTTTTTTCATCTTTGTCTAGTGTGCTGTGGACAGAAATGGTGCATCTGCTTGTGGCGGTTTCCTTCCTTAGCCTTGAGCTCCTTTGAGAATTGTGCAGCAGTCTGAGAACAAACATGCGTGAAGAACCACAGTAGTATCAAATATCATTCATCTTTCACCTGTTTCCACAGTGTTGCATAGCTTTTACCTCTTTCTCTCTCTGTGGACAATCACTTTTGTTTCATGGTCTACACAGAGGATCTGGCCTATTGAGAGACAGATGAGATAAGACCCTCAATTGAGTAAACCACCTGATTCACTGAGGTTTAAAACTTCTAAAGAGTTGTCAGCCGTTATATGGGAGTGGTAGTGGTGGGAGGGTGAGGTTGTACTGCCCCTTCTAACTAATGGGGACAGTTTTATCTACCATCACCAAACTCGGTACATATATTATTCTCATCATGCATTTTTTTATTTGAAACAGAGCCTGTAATAATAATTTTTAAAAAATCCTTTAAAAAAAGGGACTTCATGTGATTCTCTCCAAATTATGTTTTCGTACAAAAAAGAAGTAGGGCTACTCTTAAAGTTTATTTTAAGTAAACTTATCTTCAAGTATATTTTCCAAATATACTTTATGTAATAGTTATACTAAAATAAATTACTAGTAGTTCAGTACTTACTAAATTGTCCAACTTTTTTGAGGAGTGTTGCTTGGGCACTTTCTCATTAAGAATGGGCAACAAATTTCTATCTGGATATTTCAGATTGGTCATGGGCTCTGTATCTCACCTGGCTGCCCGTTGATGGCAACATTTCTCAAAAATTACTTACTTTCTAAAAGTATAATTTTAAAGTGTACTTTAAGTGTAACAGTAGTACATAATTAGTTTACAGGTTTTTATTTTGCATTGTGACTTTAGAGATTATTGAACATGTTTAATTAATGGATTAATGGATAATGGAACTTTTGAATAAGAAACACAGGACAGTTTCTACACAACATTTTAAATATGAGAACATAAATTATAAAATGTTGTGTAGAAACTGTCCTACATGTGATCTTAGACCTTGATGTGGCACTAAGCATGTTTCAGTGTTTTTATATTTTATGTAAGTATGAATATTTTTAATGTGATAGACAAAAACATTATTTGGGGAACAGATCTGGGGACAGTTCAATTAAATTTTCAATATGAATTCTAACACTTGATGAAAAACAAACACTTTTATTAAAACAAATACTTTAACTAGTAGATGGTGGCAAATGAGCACTTATTGGTTCATTAGTCATTTCCACTCCCTACTTTTTCCACAAGTTTTGCTTTTGAATTTACACTGAAAAAAATTATAAACGCAATACTTTTGTTTTTGCCCCCATTTTTCATGAGCTGAACTCAAAGATCTAAGACTTTTTCTATGTACAAATATTGTTCACAAATCTGTCTATATCTGTGTTAGTGAGCACTTCTCCTTTCCCGAGATAATCCATCCACCTCACAGGTGTGGCATATCAAGATGCTGATTAGACAGCATGATTATTACACAGGTGTGCCTTAGGCTGGCCACAATAAAAGGCCACTCTAAAATGTGCAGTTTTATCACATAGCACAATGCCACAGATGTTGCAAGTTTTGAGGGAGCATGCAATTGGCATGCTGACTGCAGGAATGTCCACCAGAGCTGTTGCCCATGAATTGAATGTTCATTTCTCTACCATAAGCCGTCTCCAAAGGCATTTCAGAGAATTTGGCAGTACATCCAACTGGCCTTACAACCGCAGACCACGTGTAACCACACCAGCCCAGGACCTCCATATCCAGCATCTTCACCTCCAAGATCGTCTGAGGCCAGCCACCCGGAAAGCTGCTGCAACAATCAGGTTGCATAACCAAATAATTTCTGCATAAACTGTCAGAAACAGTCTCAGGGAAGCTCATCTGCATGCTCGTCGTCCTCATCGGAGTCTCGACCTGACTGCAGTTCGTTGTCGTAACCGACTTGAGTGGGCAAATGCTCACATTTGATGGTGTCTGGCACTTTGGAGAGGTGTTCTCTTCACGGATGAATCCCGGTTTTCACTGTACAGGGCAGATGGCAGACAGCGTGTATGGCGTCGTGTGGGTGAGCTGATGTCAACATTGTGGATCGAGTGGCCCATGGTGGTGGTGGGGTTATGGTATGGGCAGGTGTAAGTTATGGACAACGAACACAGGTGCATTTTATTGATGGCATTTTGAATGAACAGAGATACCTTGAGTCCCATTGTTATGCCATTCATACACGACCATCACCTCATGTTGCAGCATGATAATGCACGGCCCCATGTTGCAAGGATCTGTACACAATTCCTGGAAGCTGAAAACATCCCAGTTCTTGCATGGCCAGCATACTCACCGGACATGTCACCCATTGAGCATGTTTGAGATGCTCTGGATCGGCGTATACGACAGCGTGTTCCCGTTCCTGCCAATATCCAGCAACTTCGCACAGCCATTGAAGAGGAGTGGACCAACATTCCACAGGCCACAATCAACAACCTGATCAACTCTATGCGAAGGAGATGTGTTGCACTGCGTGAGGCAAATGGTGGTCACACCAGATACTGACTGGTTTTCGGCAAAGGAGAAGTGCTTAGATTTAGACAGATTTGTGAACAATATTTGAGAGAAATAGGCCTTTTGTGAACGTAGAAAAAGTCTTAGATCTTTGAGTTCAGCTCATGAAAAATGGGGGCAAAAACAAAAGTGTTGCGTTTATAATTTTGTTCAGTGTATATTTAGACATTTATATTTGTGTAGCACTTTTTGGTACTGGAATATTAAGTAAGAAATGTCAGAATGTGGCTAAATTACACAATAAAAGCCAGATTCACTTGCAGTTGCACCAGCGCAAACCCTCTTCTGGGACCTCATTTATAAAATGTTGCGCAGAAACCATCCTAAATTTGATCTTACGATCATTTCTCAAATGTGCGTAAGTTTGATTCATAGAATGAACGTACGAACAGAAAACGCGCATACGCGTCTCTTTCAGATGTGAAATCTATGAATCGCAAATGATCTTCAACTTGCGCGCAATTGAATGGTTTCAGCTCTCCGCCTTGTAAACGACTCCTAACTAATATCATAAACATATAAAATATTACCAATCATCATAATTTATAGAACAGCGAGCTGCAAGAACAGCTTACATTTAAAAAAAACCTGCAATACTCCGACAATAAAAAGTGCGTACGTCTGCTCTGACCCTGACGTGACGTTAAGCAGTTTTCCACGTCAAAGACCGTCTTTATAAATATGAGGGCTGGCGTGGATTTAAGCATACGCACACTCTACGATCAAATCTGAGCGTACGCACGCTTTATAAATGAGGCCCCTGGTGTTAAAAAACAACCGTCAGGATTTACTAAAGATATGCAGTAAAAAAAAAAATTGTGATGAAAAGGCGTGGACACAGTCAGTTTTGTGGCTGACGTTATTGCATATGCATTTGTAGGAGTGTTCCTTCAGGTGCAACATTTATGGGGGGGGAGAGTATTTCAATGAATCATGCAAGGTGATTTACTATGGTTTGTGGTAGCCAATTTACTGGTATTTGTGCCAATAGCTGCCATCCAAAAAACATGTCTTTCCCATTTTATGCTTGATATGGCTGCAATTGTTGCTGCCAGGAAGAAGGAACTACAGATAACAGAGAGGGTGTGGTAAAAGGAAGAAAATTATTTCCACTCCATTCATTTATTTGGAATACCAGAGGAAGATATTATCTGAACATACTGTTTGCCAAGCCATGTTATTTTTAATCTGTTCTGTTGTTTGTGAGCTTATGCAAATTTGTGGCATACTTGGTAGATAGAAATTAGATGTTGCGCCTGCGTTCTTTAATTTGCACACTGTTATAGATCACCAGTCATATCAGTGTTTTTTTTTTTTTTTAATAGTTTTTTTTTTTTTAATTTTAAATACTCAGCACTACAAAATCACATTGTAAATAGACACATTTGCAGTGACTGCCAGGCTAGGGTGATGCTGCGACAACACAGAAAATGACGGTTGAATAGTATTAAAATAGTCACTCATTTGCATGCTAATGGATGCACAGCACGCCTAGCATTTGCCTACTCTGCCTATACAACGGGACAGCCCTAAACACACTGGACAAATCTAAATCTTTTTTCTTGTCAATTGGTATGTGGAACCTGCTCACATACCCCTGGTTGGGAATAAATGAAGTATACTGCAGGTGAACATATAGGTATACTGAATTAAGTATAAGTTATAAAGAATAAGTTGCAGGAATGCAGCCAACAGCTATTTTGCCAAACAAAACCTATCGATGGCATCTTGTCAAAAAGGCATGTCTAGGAAACAGGAGCATCCAGCAAGAAAGCCTTCTTTTTGTTTCTAATCTTTGTCAAATTGAGCCACAAATGCTTCATCCCTACCATAGATTGCAGATCACACAAGAAGAGATATCACAAAGATCACAATTCGGTAAAAAGAACTACAAGGCTCAGTACTATGACCGCTGCTTTTCTCCTGGACATGTTACCCTTGAAAGATCTCTTTAAGGAACAATTATTTATTTTTACTGAGTTACGCTGTATCATACTCAGCTCTATAATTTCTTTGAGGCCCGACAAAACATACCAATTGACGAAACGAACAGAATGCATAGCTAAAATAAAAAAAATAAATAAAAAATGGATGACTATCAACCTTCTACTAAAGTCACTTCCTTCTAACTTCAGAAAAACAGGGGTTTTAATTAACAGACCAAAAACCTCCACACAAAATAACCTCAAATGCTGTTTAACTCTTAATCAAGTCTCAAGTCTTCATCATCAGTTAGAAACATGCTATTTGATAGCAAGCTGTCATTTGAAAACCACATTTCCAGCATTTTTAAAACTGTTTTTACACCTTATAAATATCTCTACCTTATAACACATGCTCTCAAACTCCAAATGCAGAAAAGACAATTCATTCATTCATGACCTCAAGCATGAGTTGCAATCGTGAAATGTCAAATAACATTTGGGGTGATGGGTTACAAGGCCTTCAATTGGAGTAAATAAATGAATAAACAACACAGGACAGAAACGATAGATATTACTGAATTCACGACAAATGCAACAAACTTAATAATGCATTTTTAGATGCATTTTTCCTACACTGCTGGAAAGTTACTGCTAATAAATTCTGTCATCATTTCCTCACCCTCATGTCGTTCCAAACAACTTTCTTCTGTTGAACAAAATAAATTTTGGAGAATGTTACCAAATCATTTTGGTTATCCTTGATTTCTACTGTATTGACAAACATTTCTTGAATTTCTCAAATTATGTTCCACAGAAGAAAGAAATTCATACAGGTTTGGAATGACATTGTCACGAATCCAGTCTGTGCACTTCCGTTCATTCACCACCAGAGGTCACTCGCTCATATGGACTTTCACACCACACATCACAATGACTCCAATTCCCATCATCCAACACTGATCACAGCTGTCACCAATCACTCATTGCACTAATCACACGCACACCTGATCCCACGCACACACTGATCACACACACCTTATATAAACCCTGGACTTTGTTTCCCTCGTTGCCGAGTATTGTATGCGTTTACTGCTCCCCTAGCCGTAGCTACTCTACAGAGCCCCTGTTAGTTTGGATTGTGTTTCCCCGTGTTTGTTCCGTGTTCCCTGGATTAACCCTTGCCTTGCCGTCTGGACACTGTTTGCCCCCTATTGGATTCTAGCCCGTGTTCCCTGGATTATCTCTCTGCCTTGCCCACTGGATACTGTCTGCCGATCGTCGACCTTCGCTTGCCCTTGGATTACTCTTTGTTTTGTCCCTGCCATACCTGTTTGCCATTGCTCGACCCTGCCTGTATTTATGACCATGCCTGTTAATAAAAGCTTGCATTTGGATCCGCACGTCTCACGTCTCGTCAGCCCCATTACAGACATGATGTTGAGTAAATGATGATAATTTTCATTTTTGGGTGAATCTCCATTTAAGAACTTTGTTATTTGCAAATAAGAAGCGCCTAATTTATATAAGAATTTTTAAAAGATATTTATAAGATATTATTTATAAGATATTTATCTTTAATCAGGCCCTTATTGAATTAACATTTTACTTCAATTAAAATTCATTAGAACTGCACATCTAAAAAGAAAGAAGTATCCAGAGTTTAACTGATTAGTTTTAGTAGGATGGTTGTCACAAGTAGTAAAACCATGGTCTTCATGGTTATATGGATTTTAAAATAAGTAGCCTAATATGCTAATAAATTATACAATTTGTAGTTAAAAAAAATAAATAAATAAACATGAAGAGACTACAAAACAGCTTCTATGAAATTAAAATAGCATATTACCCAATATGTAATAACAGTAACATAAATACATTTCTGCCGACACATAGGCTATTTATTTATACAGTGTAAAAACTTCAAGTTAAAATATAGCTGCAAGCAGCAATCACGGGGCCAAGCACTACAGAAGCAAGCAACAGAACAACAGCAGAAATGAGTAATTGAAGCCATTTTAGGATGATTATAGCCAAAACAGCTGAAAAATCATGAATACAAACTCTAATAATATGATTTATAGGCTTCTTGTTTGACCAATAGGTGGCGCTGTTATCAAATCTAAGTAATGTATTCTGTGTGAGTTGACAATGGCATAGTTCGGCTTACTATGACATAATTGGTATGCATGTTGTCAGCATGACCCAAGGAATAATTTGAGACCGGTTTCATTACAATCAGCTAATTCTGTCAAAAGTTATTAGCATGTTTGGAAATTTCATTATTAATGATTAATGAATGGTTTATTACTCTTGACCAATAGGTGGCGCTGTTACCAAACTGACGTGGCGTGGTCAGTGTGAGGTGACAATGTCACGTACAAAATTTGGTGCGAATATGTCAAAGTTTCACTGAGATACAGCCTCAGAATGTTGGCTGGGGAATTTGCTGGAAAGAGACCAAACTGCATCTATCATGGGTTCCATGTGGGCCCCATCTGAATCAGCCCATATGAATCTCATATGGGGCCTGACTGGGGCTAAAGTGGGGCCCAAATGGGAAACACATACAAGACCCATATTGCTCCCACTTATGAAGCACATGTGGGATATACTAGGGCCCAGTATGGGTACTGGACTGGCCCCACATAGTGTATATGAGTGTTTTGATTAGGGTTTTTTGAGGCATCTCACCTGGACAGTATAATTATAAATAATTATTTACTATATTGATAAAAGCAACATCAGTATTTCAGTTAGGTAAATATCAGTTTTCTGCATGAACATTCCACTCTTTATTAATTTACAAACTCGCAAAACATGAAAGTGTGCAATTTGAAAAATCATATATTAAAATGTTGTACAGGTTCAATATAATACTTTATTATCATTTTCTGACACATTTGTTATACTTTAACATTAACATTAACATTTTGATAAGCCAACAGGGTCATACCATCTCAACAACTGGTCTTATGTAACTAATCTTACATAACATAAAAATTGACAGTTAACAGTTAAAAGCTTAATTCACCCAAAAATGAAAATTCTTTCGTCATGTCACTCCAAACACATAAGAAATTAATTAATTTTCAGAACACAAATGAAGATCTTTTTCTTTTTTTTTTTATCTGAGCGATTTCTGTTGCTCCATTGAAAGTTTACTTCCCCAAAACTCTGATGCTTCAAAACATTCATAAAGAGATTGTAAAATAAATCCATATGAATCGAGGGGTTTAATACAAGTCTTGTGAAGAGACATGATCACATTACATGGTAAACAGATTTATATTCAGCTTTTATTTACATATAAACATTGATCAGTGAATATATAAAGAAGTTAAACGGTACTAGCAAGCAGGCTTGACTTTCCGTCTATTAAAACGTCATTGTCCGCTGATCAGTGTTTATATGTGCACAAAAGCATAAATTATCTGTTCATTTAAAGTGACTGTCTCTTCAGAAGACTTAGATTAAACAGCTCAATTCAAATTGATTTTTTTGTATGATCTTTTTAAGAACATTTAAAAGTGTCAGTTTTGGGATTTGACTTTTAATGGAGGGCCAGAAACCTCTAAAAATATCTTCATTTGTGTTCCAGAGATGAATGAATGTCTTATGGGTTTGGAACAAGTTAATGAGGGAGAGTAAATGATGACAGAATATGCACATTTGGGTGAACTATCCCTTTAAGAAACATCAGTGCTCTTCTAAATTTGACACACTGACACAATGAAGAAACACAAAAACAACAAACTCACCTGAACTTACAGTATAATAATAAAATGTATGTGACCCTGGATCACAAAACCATATAAGGGTAAATTGTTCGAAATTGCGATTTATACATCACCTGAAAGCTGAATAAATAAGTAAATAATCTTTCCATTGATGTATGGTTTGTTAGGATCGGACAATATTTGGCTGAGATACAACTATTTGAAAATCTGTAATCTAAGAGAGTGCAAAAAAAATAAATCAAAATATTGAGAAAATTGCCTTTAAAGTTGTCAAAATGAAGTTCTTAGCAATGCATATTACTTATCAAAAATGAAGTTTTGATATATTTACGGTAGGAAATTTAAAAATATCTTCATGGAACATGATCTTTACTTAATATCCTAATGATTTTTGGCATAAAAGAAAAATCAGTAATTTTGACCCATACAATGTATTTTTGGCTATTGCTACAAATATACCCCAGCAACTTAAGACTGGTTTTGTGGTCCAGGGTCACATATTCTGTCTCAAAATCTACATAATTTAGAAACAAACAAGAAAACAACACAAACTGATAACACTCCTGGAGACGGTCTTTCTCGTGCTGTTCTCTAATCTCTTTCCACTCGTCTCTGGTCCCAGTACAGCACTTGGAGCCTTTTCTGCCTCCTGCTTCACATCATTAATCATAGTATTCTTCCGCAGTCCACCTGTAAAAGCATAAATTTAGATATAAATGTCCAGCTGCATATTTGGGTTACACTTTATTTTACAGTTTCCTTGTTGCAGTGCAATTTTAAATTTCAGTACTGAGTAGGCTAATATTTATTAACATCACATACATCCTCTATAGTTGAAGTTTTTATTTTATTTATTTATTTTTACTGGTTTGGGTGTTTTATATATTTATATATTAAGACATTTACAGATGTTTTATGATTAATGATTATGGGAAACCAGTTAAAAATATTCAAGGTTCAAAAAACGTTAACCTCAATCAACAGCATTTATTATAAAATTTCACAATGTCACATTAATTAATACCACAAATAATTTTTGTTAGGTTTTATGCACCTTGGTAAAACCTCTCGTTATAATCATTGAAGCTGTGCACACTGTAAAATGAATCTCTTGCATGCTGCATTGATGTTTAGGATGAAAATGCAGAATTCAGAGCGCGAAATTCAAAACTCCGGCGCGATGACTAATCTAAACGCTAATTAGCCACTACATTCATAAACTCAACATGAATATGTGTGATTGGTTTTAAGGCTTAGCAACATAAGCAGTAATGCCACAATCAACATCACTAATTTTTAACTTTAATCGTCGACAGCCATAATAAATTTGGTGGTACAAAGCCTGAAAGCCCATATTTCAGAACTTAACTTATGTCAGAAAGCAAATTCAGAATTATGTCATTCAAAATTAGTGCTATATCGGCTGGAAATGTATTTTTCCCTCAGGGGAAAAAATGGCGGCTACAGCCACAAAATACAGCAGCAAAGCCTAAAATAAACAAAATTTGGCTATATGACTTGATAAATGTCAGGCAAAAACAACATTACATGTCAGAGTCAACAAAAATGACCTCAATTTTAAACCTCAGAGACATTTACGTCATTAACTGTTACGGTATAACCCATATGGGGGCCCACATATCAATGTTGGCTGGGTCATTGATGCGCTAAACGAAAACCGTTTAATATATCGACACAAAATCCATAACTTTTTGCCAGCATGGTCTGAAGATGATCCGAGTCAAATTTGGTGAAAATCGGACTAATGGTCTAGGAGGAGTTCGAAAAAGTACGTTTTCAACATGAATCAAAATGGCGAACAGGAAGTTCAGCCAATTATTGCAAATATGGTATCGATGTTCTCGGCATGACCCAAGGAATCTATCAACATCAGTTTGATTACAATAGGCTAATGTAAGCAAAAGCTATTAGCATTTTTAGAAATGTCATTATAACTTTTGACCAAAAGGTGGCGCTGTCCCCAAACTTTTTGAGTACCATCAGGGCATGGTGCCGAAGAACCACACCGAGTTTCGAAATGATACGTCAATGCGTTCATAAAATATAGCATTTTACGACAAAATTCAACATGGCCGACGCCCAAAATGGCTGACATGGAAAAATTTCTATATGGTTGGACTCGGTATGATGCACCGAATCTAAAGAGACCAGTTTTGTGATTTTTAGACTAACCATTCACAATTTATAAGCAAAAATATTAATTTTTCATATCTCCTGACCACTAGGGGGCACAGTGCCGAAACAATGCAGGTTCCCTCAGGAACAACACACACCAAGTTTAGTCTCAATATGCCAAACCGTTGCGGAGATATAGCCTCAGATCCATTTTTACATGGTTTTCGGCAAATTCGTTAGCATGTTTTTCGAAAACGCTTGGACGAATCAACTTGAATTCCATAACTTTTTGCCTCCATGGTCTGTAGATGATCTGAGCCAAATTTGGTGAGAATCGGACTAATCGTCTAGGACGAGTTCGACAAAGTAGGTTTTACGAACAATTGAATATAGCGAAAAAACTAAACCTTACGATTTTTGAATTTTGGACTTCATTCGACTCGGCATGAGCCAAAGAATACGAGGAAAAAGGAATTTTCGGCTTACGGTTCAAAAGTTATTAGCACTTCAAAAGTGAAACTTTGGACAAGTGGTGGCGCTAGAGAGTTTGAGTTAGAGACTCCAAATTTAAAAATAGAGACTGCTGTGGTTACTATTGAGACTGTCCTCTATCAGTGTGCCAAATTATACAACTTTCCCGCAAGCGGTTCTATGGGCTCCCATAGACTTCAAGCGGAAGAAAAAAAGACAGCTAACAAACACAATAGGTGCCTCCGCACCTTCGGTGCTTGGCCCCTAATAATAAATATAGCTGCAAGCAGCAATGACGGGGCCAAGCACTACAGAAGCAAGCAACAGACCAACTGCAGAAATTGGTAATTGAAGCCATTTTAGAATGTTTTTAGTCAAAACGGCTGAAAAATCATATATAAACCTAGAGCAATATGATTTATTGGCTTATCACGTTTGACTAATATGTGGCGCTGTTTTCAAATCGATGTGGTGTGTTCTGTGTGAGGTGACAATGGCACACACAAAGTTTGGTGTCAATAGGCCAAAGCATTGCAGAGATACAGTCTCAACTGTGATTTTGGCATCATGCGTCAAATTCGTTGCTGAGGTATGCGAAAACGGTTTTGTCTATCGACACGAAATCCATAACTTTTGGTCAGCATGGTCTGAAGATGATATGATTACAATTTGGTGAAAATCGGACAAACGGTTTAGGAGGAGTTTGAAAAAGTATGTTTTCAACATAAATCAAAATGGCGCAAAGAAAGTTCGGCTTATTATGACATAATTGGTATGTATGTTGTCGGCATGACCCAAGGAATAATTTGAGAACAGTTTCATTACAATCGGCTAATGCAGTCAAAAGTTATTAGCATGTTTGGAAATTTCATTATTAATGATTAATTAATGGTTTATTACTCTTGACCAATAGGTGGCACCGTTACCAAACTTATGTAGCGTGTTCAGTGTGAGGTCACAATGTCACGTACAAAATTTGGTGCGAATATGTCAAATTTTCACTGAGATACAGCCTCAGATGCAGTGTAGCATCTTTCCAGCCAATTCGTTGATGCGCCAAACGAAAACCGTGAAATATATCGACACAAAATCCATAACTTTTTGCCAGCATGGTCTGAAGATGATCTGATTCAAATTTCGTGAAAATCGGACTTACGGTCTAGGAGGAGTTAGAAAAAGTAGGTTTTCAACATGAATCAAAATGGCGGACAGGAAGTTTAGCCAATTATTGCAAAATTGGTATCGATGATCTCGGCATGACCCAAGGAATCTATCAACATCAGTTTGATTACAATAGGCTAATGTATCAAAAGTTATTAGCATTTTTAGAAATTTCATTATAACTTTTGACCAAAAGGTGGCGCTGTCCCCAAACTTTTTGAGTACCATCAGGGCATGGGGCCGAAGAACCACACTGAGTTTCGTAATGATAAGTTAATGCATTCGTAAAATATAGCATTTTACGACAAAATTCAACATGGCCGACGGCCAAAATGGCTGACATGGGAAAATTTTATATGGTTGGACTCGGCCTGATGCACCGAATCTAAAGAGACCAGTTTTGTGATTTTTAGCCGAACCATTCACAAGTTATAAACAACTCCTGTCCACTAGGGGGCACAGCACCGAATGCACTGGATGCGCACTGTAGGTAGCCTCAGGTCATGCTTGTTATAACACACACCAAGTTTGGTCTCAATATGCCAAACCGTTGCGGAGATATAGCCTCAGATCCATTTTTGTGTGCTTTTCGTAGAATTTGCAAGTGCGTCATTCGAGAACGCTTGGACTAATCGACGTGAATTCCATAACTTTTGTAGAAGATTTTTATTGATATTAATCAGAATTATTTAGACTTAATCAAGGTGAATCTTGCCAAAAATGTATCTATTGAATCTACCAATATGTTCTGAAGGCCTTTTTGTCAAAATGTGTACGTGGCAAAGCACATCTGGAAGAAATGAGGAGGGGGCTTTTTTCCCCTTTACCATAAAGTCAGGATGGTCTTCTCTCCTATGGGACAGATAGAATTATGTACACTAGTAAAATATAGGATGGTACACGTGGGGTTCAATGTATAGAGACCCCTCCCTTTTGTTAATTTTTTGAGTATATATACGAGAGACGACAAGTTCTCGGGAGAACTCCTTTGCAAACGAGTTTTCAGGTTTTATTCCATAAAAAAATAAAACCTACTCTGGAATCAAACTCTGGCACTGCGTCTTGTTCTTTGAATTGCGGCGGACAACACTTCAATTGGCGTCACGAACAGGATGGAAAAGAGCAACGGAGAGGACAGCCACTCTGAGCAGATTCTGACGAACAACACATAAAAAGTGGCCACTAATTAATCAGGTAAGCGTTTTTGCTTATATAGTTATGTGTTGTTTGCAAAATCTGTTCTTAGTGGTAAGGTCACTTAAATTTTGCTCTTCCAAAAATTACAAAATTTAAAAAGAAGTGTAAAAGAGTAAAAAGGAGTTTTATTCCAGAGGAAATAACTGCATGCATTATCTGGTTTATTGTTTGAGGCCTTGATAAAGAACTTAAACTTAGGAAATTAGGAGGTGCAGGCAGATTTTACATTGCTAGCAATGGTCTGTGGTTATTTAGTCTGAGCCTGAAGGGACAGAAAAAATTAGAAACAGATGTGAGGAAGAGAGCGCTCAAGACCTACGATACCGCCCTGATTAAATAAAAAAATAAAAAAAATAAAATAAATTTTGTGAGGTCACAAGGGACTGCTTGGGTAGGTAAAATTCCTGACAAAATCTTATTCTTTTACTGCGAGGAGAGAAAGGAGGGATTTTTTTCGGTGAGAGAACAAGTATTTTGGAGCAGGTGGAGACTCGAGAAAAAAGCAGCTTTGTTTTGTTGTTTTGGTGTTTTGGGGAATGTTTGAAACTGTGTCCGTGTCCGAATGTGTGTGGGTGTGAAAAACTGAGAGTGAATGAAAAACGAATAAATTCCGATTGGGTTTGAGGAGAGAAGTGTGCCTTTTCCCAAGTGGAGGGGGGCTGCAGCTCTCGTTTTGCCCAAGAGGTTTGAATGAAAGAATAAGCCCTTTAAATATAAAGGGATAAAAGTATGATTGATAAGCCCTATAAATGAAGGGATAAAGTGCGAAAGTATGAGCCCTTAATACATAAATTAACAGAAATAAAGGGACTTAGTGGTATGAGTGTTTATAGGAATAGGGTCAATAAAGATTGAATCCAGATGTGTTATAAGATCTTATGGTGGGTGTCTGTGTAAAGAGAGAGAGAGAGAGAAATTTCTGAGAGCAGTGTTGGTGGAGAAGAGATATTAAGATAGGATATTGAATAAAGAACATTAAAAATAATAAGTGCGCACTAACGTAAACAAAGGAGGCAATAGATAATAGGAAAAATAAATAAATAAAAAATTATTGAAAGTTTTATGAATACTGTGAGATCATAAAATAAAGATGAAAAGAAAAATATAGAGAAGGAGTATATATATCTGATAGAATACAAGACTGAAGTAAAAAGAGCAAGTCATTGAATAAAGGATAAGATTAATTGAAAAATAGTGACGACATTTTATCTAAAATAAAAAGAATAAAACGAATAAAACTAAACAGATTGAAAGAGAAAATATGGCTGCTACTCTGGTAGAAATATTAGGATTAAAATATCCTTTGTGTAAAGATATGATAAATAAAATCTCAGACAAATGGCAAAAGAGAACAAAAAATAAAATGACAAAGTGGCCAAAGGAAGGGACGTTTGATGTAGCGTTGTGTGAGGAAATGGAAACTCTGGTAAAAAACTACAAACCAAAATGTGTCAGTAAAAAACGTGAAAAGAGAGAAAGTAAGAGAGAAAAAGAACAAGAAGTGTTGGCAATGTTTAAAAAGGAAGGTGAGAACACCTTAAAAAATATAAAGCAGGCCAGGAAAATTTTAAAGGAGGCAGATAAAGAAACATGCAAAAAAGAGATGCTATTTTCTCAACCTCCTCCTTATATGTAAGGAGAAAGGCTATTACCGCTCCTCAAGGGGAAGGTAGATGTGAAGGGGGAGATGGAGGTTGAAGGTCAAGTTGAATTAGAACCAGATGTAAAAGCAGGGAGCAGAGAGCAGAAAAAGGAGAAGGAGGGGTATTTACCCATGGACTGTTATGAGCAGGCCCGTTTGGCTTTGAACCAGATGAAATCAGACCAGGAAGATAAAACAAGATATGAGGAAGTGTTAGAAAGATTAAGGAGAAAAGATTGTGAAATTAAAGCACAAGTAGAAATGATTGAACAGGAGTTGGGTCAAAAAAATCAGAGAATCAGGCAAAAAAATTCAAATGGAAAATAAGTTGGAGAGACAGAGAAGTAAGCTGTTTGACAGCAATGAGGAAATTAGTGTTGAAGGGGAAATATTTGATACAAGAAATTGGGAGCAAGGTAGGGAAAAAGGAACACTTAGACTGCGGGCTGCACAACTTCCGATTTTAATTAAAGGTGCGCAGGGAGAATACGTCCCTTGGGCCTCTCAGGACCTCGAGGGACTGGTGACGCGCCTTCCGGAAATAAATGACGGGGCTGGCAGGTGGATCAAAGTTTTTGAGGAGGAAACTATGGGCAAACTTTTGGCTGTGGGGGACATTAAAGCATTGCTGGCAAAAATCATAGGAGGGGCAAAGCTGGATGAAATATTGCAAACAGCCGCTCTAGATAGAGCAGTGAACTCTCACAATATGGATGGAATTGTTTTTGATGCATTTCGTCCAGCAGTATGGCAAGCATTGCGACTGGAGTACCCGAATAGGCTGGATCCTAAAATGCTTAGAGGAACTCCACTGGGAGATACTGAAAATCCAGCCGTGTATATCCAGAGACAGTTGAAAAACTGGAAACAAGAGACTAAAATAAATCCCGAGGGGGATCCTCTGATGGCTACTTTATTCAGACAAGCTGTAATTGATGCCATGCCTCTAGCCGTAAAGAGCAGGCTAGAAGAGGTTGTTGGCTTGAACTCAAAAACTCATAAAGAATTTTGTGATCATTTGACACATGCAGTGGAGCAACACAGAAAGAATGAACTAAAGCTCAAGACCCAAGAGAAAGAGCTACAGCGCAAGCTAACTCAACTACAGCTTGAAGAGCTGACAAAGAAAAATAAACGAAAGGTTCAAGCTCCAATGATGAAAGAAGGAGAAGTACAAATGACAGTTATGTCTCCTATAAGTGCTCCGCAACCAACTATTCAACCAAGCACTTCTACTGCAGGCCCTCCAAACACACACCAGCTTCCTGTGCCTATTATTAAGGTTTACCCTCAACAACCAGCTCCAGTGGGGTGGAGAAAAAGACCAATGCAGAGAGGCCAGAGAGGAAGAGGCAGACCTTATACTGGCCTTCCAGATTTATGTTGGATCTGCAATCAGCCAGGACATATCCGATATAATTGTCCCACTTTGTCATACCAGCAGTACCCGCAAGGGGGCAGAGGAGAAGGTTGGCAGCAGTCCATTCGAGGTACAGGAGAGGGCCCTGTTAATCCGTGGAGGGGACCAAATCAGGGATACTAGGGGTGCCCAGAGAATCCTACAGGGGAGAACCAGTTACCAATGTTAACAACTAAAGCAGATCAAGAGCCTATTATGCAAATTAAAATAGAGGGTAAAAACACACCCATGATGTTAGACACAGGAGCAATTTTTACTTGCTTAAAATTCAAAATATGCTTCACATCTCCCCTTGTCTGGAAAATTCACAAAGACAGTAGGATTCTCAGGACAAATGCAATTAATTCCGATGACAGCTCCAGTGTGTCTACAAACAAAAAATCAAAGTATAACCATGCCCATTCTTGTGTCAAATCAAACTCCTATCAACTTGTTAGGAAGAGACGCATTATGCAGATTGGGGTTACAAATTTGGTGTTCTCCAGAAGGAATATTTATCGATGCAATAGGAACAGAAATGCAAATGGTAATTACGGAGCCAAAAGCAAATGTCTATTGGATAGGACAGATAGAACAAGATGTGAGACAGAGTAAACAAATGAGGAAAGTTTATTGAAGCACAGATTCCTGAAGCACGGTTAACAAAATCAGAATTTCATTGTACAATGATCTATGATCAGGACAGAGATGAAAAAAATAGAACAAAAATGGCAGGAAGAAACAAAAGGTCAAAAAGTCGAGACAGTCTCTGAGTATATCATAATAGGTAAACAAGGAGCGGCTTTAAATATTCCAAACAGTGAATTTGTAGAAAAATGGTTCAATGTAACTGATTCTGTCCCACATATTGCGATATATGTAGGAAAAAACTGGGAAACAAAAGATTTAGGACCAATGATGAGAGAAGCAGGAAAGATCAAATGGGAATCAACAGAACATCCGTTGATTTTTCATTCAGCTGACAAAAATTACATCAAAATTTTGTGTGCAACCAGTTTGCTGGGTATTCCACAGGAAGTAGAAATCAGTCAAAAAAATTGAATTACTAAACAATACTGAGACTGAATTGTTTAGGGAAATGGAGAGACAGGTACCAACTGAATTGTGGTCACAACATGATACTGATGTAGGATTAATAAAATCAGCTAATCCAGTAAGAGTCCAACTTAAACCAAATGCACGTCTGCCCAGAAAAGCACAATATCCTTTGAAACCAGAGGCTGAGGCAGGCATAAAAGACAATATTGAAGGTTTAGTGAAGGCAGGAGTTTTAATAGAAACATCTAGTTACTGTAACACTCCAATTATGCCTATACTAAAAGCAGACAAGAACCGATGGCGTCTTGTTCATGATTTGCGAGCAATCAATGAAATAGTTGAAGATTTGCCAGCTGATGTGCCAAACCCACACACGTTGCTAACGAACGTCCCTCCTGACGCTAAATACTTTACCGTAATTGATCTCTGCTCCGCCTACTTCAGCATGCCATTAGCAGAGGAGAGTAGATACCTGTTTGCGTTTACCTATGCAGGAAAAAAGTATAGTTATGCAAGAATACCTCAAGGATTTAAGCATTCGGCACATATATTCAATCAAGTGCTAAAAGCCGATTTAGAAGATCTTGAAATAGACGGAACGCTAATACAGTACGTAGATGATTTACTCGTTTGTAGTTCTTCGTTAGAACAATGTCACAGAGACTCAATTAAAGTCTTAACAAAATTGGCTCAGGGAGGACACAAAGTGTCCAAAGACAAAATACAGTATTGTCAACCTCAAGTTGAATACTTAGGAAGATTGATTGCCTATGGCACACAAGCTATAGCATCCTCTCAATTAGAAGGTATAAGTAAAACACCGATGCCTCAAACAGTAGGACAAATGATTACTTTTTTAGGAATGACTGGCTTTAGTTCAGACTGGATAGAAGACTATGCAGTAAAAACAAGACCATTGAGAGAAATGATGAGACAGGCAGGGATTCAGCATCTAAGTAATCCATTAATATAGAACACAGATGCAATACTGGCATTTGAAACAATAAAAAAAGAATTACAACAGGCACCTGCCCTAGGAACAGCCAATTATAATAAAATGTTTCACCTCTATGTGTCTAACAGAGCTGATGGGTATGCATCAGCTATACTAATGCAGGAAACCTGCAGTGGGAGGAAAAAACAGCCTGTAGCTTATTACAGCACAAAGCTGGATAATGTTGCACAGGGATACCCTCCATGCTACCAACAGGGCCTAGCGGCAGTATATTATGCTTATGAAAAAGCATCCACAATAACTATGGGGTACCCAGTAACTATTTACACTCATCACAAAACTGTGGAATTATTAGAACAGGGAAAATTTGTTCTAACACAGGCTCGAATTTTGGCATATTCCTCATTACTTACGCATCCAGACGTAATTATTAAGCGATGTCATACAGTCAATCCAGCAGACTTGCTCCCTTTGTCTTTTGAAGGAAAACCTCATGATTGTGTGAATGAGTCATTGGCATTTACCAGATTACGACCAGATCTTGAGTCGACACCCATTTTTGAAGCAGAAGTCACTTACTTTGTAGATGGATCTAGCTTTAGAGACCATGAAGGAAATCATACAGGATATTCAGTGATGAAGAAGGACAAGAAAGAATTTGTACCAGTAATATCACAGCAATGTGTACAACCTTGTTCTGCTCAATTAGCTGAACTGAAAGCTCTTACAGCTGCATGTCAGTTAGCAGAGGGACAAACTGCTAACATTTTCACTGATTCAGCATATGCTCACGGTGTATGTCACCTATTTGGTGCCGTGTGGAAACAAAGAGGTTTCAAAAAGAGTGATGGGACTCCCATCCAACACGGTGATCAAATAGGGCAATTAATTTCTGCTATGATGCTACCGAAAAGATTAGCAATAATCAAATGTCAAGCACACAAAAAAGGAAATGATTATGTCATTAAGGGAAACAATGCAGCAGATCTACAGGCTAAAAAGGCTGCTGGATGTCAAATAGCAGTATTAACACCTGTGGTACTTATAGAACCTCAACCTCAATTGGATGACATAATTCGAATTCAGCAACAAGCAGGCCCTTACGAACAGTCGATGTGGCACCGGAGGGGGGCCAAAAAAGACTCACAAAACATTTGGCGTACACATGAAGGACACATGGTGGTGCCAATTTCACTTTTAAATATTCTTATCGCAGATGCGCATGGTTTTGACCATTGCGCAAGGGGGGAAGTGGTAAGAAAAATGTAAAAACACGGATATTGGTCTCCTTATTTGTAAATGGGTGGAGGCAGTACCGTCAGCAGATTTAGGAGCAGGGACAGTAATCAAATTTCTAACAAGAGAAGTAATTCCTAGATTTGGGATACCATCAGAAATAAGTTCAGATAATGGTTCGGCTTTCATTCAAAAAAAACTGTAAAACAAGTGTTGCAACAATTGAGAATAAAACAAAGACTAGGTTGCATTTACCATCCTCAAAGTCAAGGACAGGTAGAGAAAATGAATGGAATTATCAAGGCCAAAATAAACAAAATATGTGAAAGTACTAAACTTAACTGGATTGATGCTTTGCCTCTAGCACTAATGAGCTATTGCATGCAAACTAACCGCACCACGCATTTAACACCTCATGAAATGCTTACAGGTCGGCCTATGCCAGTGCCACATTGTAGAGGTCCCTACAAAGGACCGCCTCTAGAGCAGTTACAAATGGAACTTCGTTCATATATGAAGAAACTAACTGCCATACATAAAGCTATCTATTTACAGGAAAAAAGAAAGGAGCCCAGCGAGGAAACGGAGACAACGTGTCCAGTTGTCCCAGGTGACCAAGTATATCTAAGGGTGTTCCGAAGGAAATGGAATGAGCCGAGGAGAGAAGGCCCGTACACAGTGGTGAGAGCAACTCCGACAGCAGTGCAAGTGGAGGGCAGTACAACTTGGTATCATCTAAACCACTGCACGAGAGTTCCCAAGAAAAAGACAGAAAGGGAGGAAAAACAGACAGGTGGACAATGCGACAGAGTGACAAGGAGGAACCTGAAACACAGGATGAAGTGCAAACAAAAGACAGCACAGAAAAGGTTTCACAAGGAGTTCCAGTCGTCCTGTCAGAGGAACAGGAGAGGGAAGGGAACGAAACAGACAATGTGTTTGAAGAGCCTCTTATGCTTAATGTATCTAATAATGCAACTCCAAGCTCAACCCATAGAAAACAACCAGACTTCTCTCCAAATGCAACCCCAAGCTCCAATAATAGAAAACAACCAAACTTCTCAACAAATGCAAAACCAAGCTCCACCAACAGAGAGCAATCAGACTTCCCTTCAGTTACAAACACAAGAGGTAACCAACAGCAACCAGACTTCCCAAGAATTGACTTTTCAGCCCTCAAATGAATCTAGCAGTGACTTTAACTTAGTCCAAAATGAACAAGCACAGGTTGAGGAGGAAAAAATATCTAGACAAAATAGACACATTGCAGATGACAATTATAACATCACTATTAAAGGCAATTCAGATATATTATGGGAAAAGGCAGAAGATAATAGTTGGTATAAATGGGTGAATTACACAGCCGAAAAAGAAGAATGGGAAAACTGCATAGTTTGCCTTGAAGCGAGACCGACTTTATATATTGTACCAATACCTATACACAGTTGTAGTTGCAAAATATTTCATGACGAATGGTTTAAGACATGTCCAGGACTGTCAAACGTAATGGGCTTGGATGTATTAAAAATGGGAGGTAAATGCTTTATTGAAAGAGGTAAAGCGATAAATGTCTTTAGAAACTGTACCCAAAAAATGGCATTTTGCCCATATTGGTGCCAGTTTCTCCAATCCACAACGATTTACAGAGAAGCTACTGAATTGCAATGTGAACGTACCCGTAAATGGCCTATTATACAAGAAACAAAAGTACAAAAGCCGCAAGGAAGAATACAATTAATGGCAGATCAGGAATTTGAATGTTATGAGAAAAAGGGAAATGTTGACGTAGGAAGATTTAAAGGAAAGTGTAGCAAAATATGGCAAATACCGCGATGCACAGTTGACCATTTAGTGGTAAAAGAGGGCCCACCACCTATATTTGATGACATTGATATTCCATTAGCAGACATATGGTGGATGTGTGGATTAGAATATGGCCTTTTGACAACATTGCCAGAAAAATGGTCAGGATTATGCACTAGGGTTATGTTGACACATAAAATGAGTCACATCTCTTTAGACGAAGGAGAAACAAAGGAAGAGAAATCTAGATCGAGAAGAGCTTATGAAAAAGACCCTGCAGTTTAAATAGATTCAATTGGTCAACCGAGAGGTATACCTTATGAATTTAAAGCAAGAGACGAAGTTAAATCAGGATTTGAATCAATATTCATTTGGATTGTGCAAAATAAAAATACAGAATGGATCAATTATATATATTACAACCAGCAAATATTTATTAATTACACTGATGACGCCTTATCACTTTTAGGAGAACAATTAGATGCAACAAGCCGAATGACATGGCAAAACAGAATAGCTTTGGACTATTTGCTAGCTGAAAAGGGAGGAGTCTGTGTTATGTTTGGGGATCAATGCTGTACTTTTATACCAAATAATACTGCTCCAGAAGAAGCATTCACAGAAGTAATGACCAAATTAAAAAATTTAAGAGTTGAACTTAAAACTAATGCTGGGACAGACGGGAAAATGTGGGATTGGTTTGATCTAAGGTTGGGAGCTTGGGGAGCATGGTTTGCTAAACTAGGAATGTTTTTAGGAGTTGCCATCATGATAGGAGGTTTATTATTTTGTTGTGTGTTACCGATACTAAAAACATTGGTCGTCAATGCTACTGTGAAACAAATCGAGATGATAAAAGTCCCAAACAACCAGCGAATAATCACAGAAAGAAACTTGGATGAGTATTACGAAGGATTGCTAAACAAGCTGATCTTAAATGAGCAAACTTCGGATGATGGATCCAGCGACTCTGATGACTATGAAAAAGAGATATAAGGATGAGCCATATCCTGGGTGTTAGTGCTAGCCTAACCTCTGCCCAAGGATGGCTCTCTACGATGCGCAAAGTATCTGGGCTGAAGATCAACGGATCCGAACTATTGTTTCTTGGAATATTCAATGTATTATGTTTTGAATGTGTTTTTATGTGTTTGATATACATAACTGTGACAACCACAGGCAAGCGCTGAACCAATCGCACGCTCATGCTTTTAACATTGTATTTTACTATAAAGGGGGAAAGGAGACAGAATCTTTTACTCTCTAATTAAAAGTGGAGAGAGACGTTTGGTTCTGATTCTCCACCAGAGTGCTGCCGCATCATTTAGTCGTTGATGGTAAACCTGCGTGACTTACTTAGTCACTAGATTAGATTAGATTAGATTCAACTTTATTGTCATTACACAAGTACAGGTACAGGGCAACGAAATGCAGTTTAGGTCTAACCAGAAGTGCAATAGTAGCAAGTGCAGTATATACAATGGTTGAATAAGTGCAGGACAAGGATATGTACTGAGTATATGTATAAATATATATAGAAAGATGGTTATTAATATAAACATAATTTACAGGTGAATATGTATAGTGAATAAATATACAGAAATTACAAGTGAATATGTATAGTGAATAAATGTACAGAATTTACAGGTGAATATGTATAGTGAATAAATATACAGAATTTACAGGTGAATGTGTATAGTGAATAAATATACAGATGGCTATTACTATAGGCAGAATTTACAGGTGATATGTACTATCAATATAATATATATACAGATGACTGTTACTATAAACAAGGTGTAAAAGTGCAGTGGAAGTGATTAACTGTACAAAATATTAATGTAAGCATTGATAATGTAACAACAGTCGGCAGTGCAAATGAGCATAGTCCAATTTAGGTATGGTAGTGCAAGATACAAAAGTAAACAGTTGTTACTGTGATAAATATTTACATTCAGTAGTGCAAATAAGGCAGATGTGAGGTAGGAGAGAAGAGTTAATAATATATGAGGAAGTGGATCAACGGGGGGTAGAGTTCAGTAAAGAGACAGCTCTGGGGAAGAAACTGTTCTTTAGTCTGCTGGTCCTGGTCCGGAGGCACCTGAAACGCCTGCCGGAGGGCAGGAGAGAAAACAGTCTGTGGGCTGGGTGAGAGGAGTCCTTAAGGATGCTGCGAGCTCGATGCAGACAGCGTTTCCTCTGGATGTGTTCGATGGCAGGTAGTGGAGTCCCTGTGATGCGCTGGGCAGTTTTCACCACCCGTTGCAGTGCCTTGCGCTCCGCAACAGAGCAGCTCCCATACCATACTGTGACACAGTTGGTCAGGATGCTTTCATTGCGCAGCGATAGAAGTTCACCAGGATAGCTGAGGAGAGCTGATTCTTCCTCAGTGTCCTCAGAAAGAAGAGGCGCTGGTGAGCCTTCTTGACCAGGCTGGAGGTGTTGGTTTTCCACAACATGTCCGCCGAGATGTGGATCCCCAGGAACTTGAAACTGGAGACACGCTCAACAGCCATTCCATTGATGTGGATGGTGTCGTGTGTGTCTCTTGACTCCTTCCTGAAGTCCACGATGAGCTCCTTCGTTTTGGTGGTGTTGAGGAGCAGGTTATTTTCAGTGCACCATGTGGCCAGGTGCTGGATCTCCTCCTATAGGCAGTCTCATCGTTGTTACTGATGAGGCCAATCACCGTGGTGTCGTCTGCAAACTTGACGATGGAATTAGATCCATACACAGGCTTGCAGTCAGAGGTGAAGAGGGAGTAGAGAAACGGGCTTAGCACACAGCCCTGTGGTACACCAGTGTTAAGTGTGATGGATGTGGAGCAGGTGAATCCTGATCGAACATTCTGGGGTCTGTTGGTCAGGAAGTCCAAAATCCAGTTACACATTGAGGTATTGATGCCCAGGTCTCCAAGTTTGGCTATTAACTTGGTTGGGATGACAGTGTTGAATGCTGAGCTGAAGTCAACAAACAGCATACGTGCATAAGTGTTCTTATTGTCCAGGTGAGTGAGCACAGAGTGCAGTGCCATGGAAACTGCGTCCTCTGTGCTCCTATTGCTACGGTAGGCAAACTGGTGTGAGTCCAATGTGGATGGTAGAGAGTCTTTTAGGTGTTCCAGGACCAGCCGCTCAAAGCACTTCATGACGATGGGTGTGAGTGCTACAGGGCGGTAGTCATTAGGGCACCTCGGACTAGAGTGTTTTGGCACTGGCACAATGGAAGTGCATTTAAAGCATGTTGGTACGGCTGCTTGGGCAAGAGACAGGTTGAAAATGTCTGTAAAACCCCAGCGAGCTGCTCCGCACATGCCCTGAGAACACGACCAGGGATGTTGTCTGGTCCAGCAGCCTTGTGCGCGCTGATCCGGTTCAGTTCCTTGCAGACATCTGTGGAGGAGAGTATGATTGGTGGGTGGTCATCTGAGGGATTGAGCTTGGTGGCAGTTTCTCTGTTGTCTCTTTCAAAGCGAGCATAAAAGTAATTTAGCTCGTTCAGGAAGTTGACATCAGTGGCTGCGGGGGTGGAGTGGGTGGGTTTGTAGTCACTGATGGCCTGAATGCCCTGCCACATGCGCCGAGGGTCAGAGTTGGAAAAGTGTCCCTCTATCTTTAGCTTGTAGCAGTGCTTGGCCTTTTGATGCCCCTCTTCAGGTTTGCTCTGGATGTGCTGTAGGCTTGTGCATCTCCTGATCTGAAGGCAGTGTTGCGTGACTTCAACAGGAGTCGCACTTCCTTGTTCATCCAAGGCTTCTGATTTGGATATGTGGTGATCTGTTTCTGGGTTGTAACACTGTCAATGGTGATATTGATATGATCCAATACAGAGGAGGTGTAAGAGTCAATGTCTGTGTGAGCGCCACTGGTGGCTTGAGAAGCAAACATACTCCAGTCTGTGTGTAGAAACCTTTCCTGGAGTGTGGAATCTGCCCCGCAGGCCACACTTTGATGGTCTTCACTGATGGCTTCACACGGTTGATGAGGGGTGCATATTTGGGGTGAGGAACAAAGAAAGGTGATCTGACTGTCCCAGGTGGGGAGGGGTGTCGCAACGTAAGCTCCAGCCATGTTTGTGTAAACATGGTCAAGGTTTTGTTTCCTCTGGTGTGACAGGAAACATGCTGGTGAAACTTGGGTAGCACTGACTTTAAGTTTGAGTGATTAAAGTCACCTGCAACAATAAAAGCCGCTCCGGTGTTCAGTCTGTTGTTTACTGATGGCTGCGTGAAGTTCTTTCATAGCAAGCTTGGCATCAGCATCCGGGGAATATAGGCTGCAGTTATAATGGTGGAAGTGAACTCCGCGGTAGATAAAGCGGTCTACATTTAACCATGAGAAACTCAAGGTTAGCTGAACAATGACTCCCAACAATAGCAGAGTTTGTGCACCAAGCTTTGTTAATGTAAATGCACAATCCACCACCTCTGGTCTTACCGGAGCCATCTAATGTTCTATCCGCCCGGAGTGTGTGGCGTCCCGCTAGCTCAATAGCGGTGTCCGGTATTCCGCTGTTTAACCAGGTTTCCGTGAAGATTAGGACGTTACAGTTCAAAAGTTTCTTGCTGTGTGTGATGCTGAGTCGAATCTCCTCCATTTTGTTCACTAGCGACCGTACATTGGCAAGGAAAATGCTGGGTAAAGAGAGCCGGTGTGGTGTTAGCCTTAGCTTAGCTCTTAGTCCTCCGCGCTTCCCCCGCCTTTGTTTACGATCTCGACGCCGCCTGCGAGCACTTCCGCCCGGCCGGGTAGGGTGCATAGCCTCGGGTGTCCTAGCGATCTCAGGAAGGAGTCGAAGATTGTCCATAAAAGTGTCGGAAATTCGCAAACCGATATCCAAAAGCTCACAACGGGTGTACGATGTAAAGGCACAACTGTTCTGCACGAACAGGCCCGAGATGAGTAAGAAAAATACCGCAAAATTGCAAAATCTGGAGAGACCCAGAGCCTCGCGATGTACTCGCGCCGCCATCTTGGGTAAACTAGATAGTGTTAGCTGAAAGGACTGAATTATGAAGTAGCACTCTGGGTAGACGTAAACAAATTGTGAGACTTAATGAAGTCTCAAAGGGAGGAATGTAGAAGATTTTTATTGATATTAATCAGAATTATTTAGACTTAATCAAGGTGAATCTTGCCAAAAATGTATCTATTGAATCTACCAATATGTTCTGAAGGCCTTTTTGTCAAAATGTGTACGTGGCAAAGCACATCTGGAAGAAATGAGGAGGGGGCTTTTTTCCCCTTTACCATAAAGTCAGGATGGTCTTCTCTCCTATGGGACAGATAGAATTATGTACACTAGTAAAATATAGGATGGTACACGTGGGGTTCAATGTATAGAGACCCCTCCCTTTTGTTAATTTTTTGAGTATATATACGAGAGACGACAAGTTCTCGGGAGAACTCCTTTGCAAACGAGTTTTCAGGTTTTATTCCATTAAAAAATAAAACCTACTCTGGAATCAAACTCTGGCACTGCGTCTTGTTCTTTGAATTGCGGCGGACAACACACAGACAGATGATCTGATTCAATTATGGTGAAAAATGGACGAACCGTCTAGGACGAGTTCGAAAAAGTAGGTTTTACAAACAATTAAAAATAGTAAAAAAACTAAACCTTACGATTTTTGAATTTTGGACTTCATTCGACTCGGCATGAGCCAAGGATTCAGAGAAAAAATTATTGTAATTTTGTGGCTTACGGTTCAAAAGTTATTAACATAAACATGAGTGCAACTTTGGACAGTTGGTGGCGCTAGAGAAATTTACTTAGACATTCCAAATTTGCTATAGCGAAAGCGCAGACTGTCCTTTATCAGTGTGCCAAATTTCACAACTTTCCCGCAAGCGGTTCTATGGGCTGCCATTGACTTTGCGGCAGAAAAAGAAAAAGAAAAACCCTTACAAACACAATAGGTGCCTACGCACCTTCGGTGCTTGGCCCCTAATAAATATAGCTGCAAGCAGCAATGACGGGGCCAAGCACATCAGCGGCAACATGAGGAGCTAAGCATAGCACGGAGCATCAGACCAACTTCAACAATGATTAATTGAAGGCATTTTAAGATTATCGTAGTCCAAATGCCTGAAAAATCATTTAAAACTACTAGTACTCCGACTAATTGACTTTTCACTTTTGACCAACAGGTGACACCGTTATCAAATCGATGTGGTGTGTTCTGTGTGAGGTGAAAATGGCACACACAACGTTTGGTGTCAATATGCCAAAGCATTGCAGAGATACAGCCTCAAGTGTCATTTTGGCATCATGCCTCAAATTCGTTGCTGTGGTATGCGAAAACGGTTTTGTCTATCGACACGAAATCCATAACTTTTTGACAGCATGGTCTGAAGATGATATGATTAAAATTTGGTGAAAATCGGACAAACGGTTTAGGAGGAGTTCGAAAAAGTAGGTTTTCAACAAATCAAAATGGCGGACAGGAAGTTCGGCTTACTATGACATAATTGATATGTATGTTGTTGGCTTGACCTAAAGAATAATTTGAGACCAGTTTCATTACAATCGGCTAATGCAGTCAAAAGTTATTAGCATGTTTGGAAATTTCATTATTAATGATTAATGAATGGTTTATTACTCTTGACCAATAGGTGGCGCCGTTACCAAACTGACGAGGCGTGGTCAGTGTGAGGTGACAATGTCACATATAAAATTTGGTGCGAATGTGTCAAAGTTTCGCTGAGATAAAGCCTCAGATGCAGTTTGGCATCTTTCCAGCAAATTCGTTGATGCGCTAAATGAAAACCGTGTAATATATCGACACAAAATCCATAACTTTTTGCCAACATGGTCTGAAGATGATCCGAGTCAAATTTGCTGAAAATCGGACTAACGGTCTAGGAGGAGTTCGAAAAAGTAGCTTTTCAACATGAATCAAAATGGCGGACAGGAAGTTTAGCCAATTATTGCAAAATTGGTATCGATGTTCTCGGCATGAACCAAGGAATCTATCAACATCAGTTTGATTACAATAGGCTAATGTAAGCAAAGGTTATTAACATTTTTAGAAATTTCATTATAACTTTTGACCACAAGGTGGCACTGCCTCGAAACTTCTCAGGCTCCTTCAGGGCATCGTGCTGATGACCCATACCAATTTTCATAACGATACGTTAATGAGTTCGTAAAAGATAGCAATTTACAACAAAATTCAACATGGCGGACGCCCAAAATGGCTGACATAGGAACATTAGATCTGGTTCGACTCGGCATGATGCACTGAATCTAAAGAGACTGGTTTTGTGATTTTTGGCCAAACCATTCACAAGTTATAAGCAAAAATATGCATTTTTTGTATCTCCTGACCACTAGGTGGCACAGCGCCGAAACACTGCAGGTAGCCTCAGGTCATGCTTGTTATAACACACACCAAGTTTGGTCTCAATACGCCAAACCGTTGCAGAGATATAGCCTCAGATCCATTTTTGCGTGCTTTTCATAGAATTAGCTAGTGTATTATTCGAGAACGCTTGGACTAATCGGCTTGAATTCCATAACTTTTTGCCACCATAAATTGGTAAATTGGACGAACCGTCTAGGACGAGTTTGAAAAAGTAGGTTTTACAAACAATAAAAAAAAATAGTAAAAAAACTAAACCTTGAATTTTGGACTTCATTTGACTCGGCATGAACCAAGGATTCAGAGAAAAAATAATTTAAATTTTGTGGCTTACGGTTCAAAAGTTATTAACATAAACATGAGTGCAACTTTGGACAGTTGGTGGCGCTAGAGAAATTGATTTAGAGACTCCAAATTTGCTGTGGTTACTATTGATACTATCCTCTATCAGTGTGCCAAATTTTATAACTTTCCCGCAATCGGTTCTATGGGTTGCCATTGACTCTCTTACGGAAGAGACTCTCTTACCTTCGGTGCTCGGCCCCTAATAATAAAACAGCCAACGGTGTCAAGAGGTGCCTACGCACCTTCGGTGCTTGGCCCCTAATAACGCCAATGGTTTCAATAGGTGCCTACGCACCTTCGGTGCTTGGCCCCTAATAACGCCAACGGTTTCAAGAGGTGCCTACGCACCTTCGGTGCTTGGCCCCTAATTACTGTGGTGCTGAATTGACAAGCCCATTAGTGTTTTCCAATATACCTCATTGTCGTGGCTGTTTTCAACCAACATCACTAACCTTTCTCATATCACAGGACTTGTATAACAATTCTGTGTCACACTCACATCTGAATAGATCAAGCGACTTGCTCTACTTATCTCTTATAAATCGTGTCAGAAGCGCGGCGCACGTTCTTCAGCGCTGTGCGGGAGGCTGATCCCGCTCTGATTTGACGCGCGGCTGGCGGATGCATCGGGGAGGGCTGCTTCGCGCTTTTAGAGTATTTGCTTTATGCGGTTTCGCATACGCTGTAATTTAAAAACAGCGCCTAATATCAGGGAGGTCTCCTTCGTTTTGGCGTTCTGCCCACTATTTAAATGGAATGTCCCGGTATTCCCCATGGCCAGTAGGCGATCGCAGGCCCCCCAGACCTCTGGGCCCTATGAACTCTGTCACCCTTTTCCCCCCACTAGCGACGCCCCTGCTCGCATGTTATCTGAGACGACAGATTAATACAGTTTTATATCAGACAGTGACGGGAGGCTGAAATATGTTAATATCTGTGAAAATAGAGGAAAGAGTCCTTACCCAGATAGCACACGTACGTCTGCAAGATGTCTGTTTAAGATCTCTTGATCTGGAAAGCATCTGCTGTCTATAAACGTCTGACAGACGTCTGTAAGATGTCAGTTTTACATACATTCTAAATCATAAACATCTTAAAGACATCTAATAGACATCTATTTGACATCTAAAAGGAGACGTCCTATAGACGTATTGCAGATGAGCAAACACCCTAAAAAATACGTCTTGCAGATGTAAATGCAGACGTCAAATAGACATCTCCTAGATGTACATGTGCTATCAGGGTTTCTGTCACTGAAAATCGAATTTAACAATGTGAGTCAAATGAGTTAAAATAAGTGAATTTATGGAAGGATTTTCTGGACTATTTTCAGAAGCAATTGCAAATTGTATTTTCAATTGCGTTTTCCACATGTGGACGCATAAATTGTGACAATCCAAATGCGATTGCAAATCTTGCATTACCATTTGCATTTTCGCTTTCGCGAACGCACAGTGACTGCCACATTTCAAATGAAAAGGCAAAGTCCATTCGCAATTGTATTTCCCATGTCTTACAAGTTATGAGCCTGTCATATTTAAATAGCAATATTAATTACCACATTTGCTTTTTCACTTTCTCTGCGTCACGCATGTAACCTGCCAAAACACAAATGAAATCGCAATTCCTTTTGCATTTGAATTTCCGATGTCTACACGAAAAGCTGTCCATCATTGTGAGAAGGCGGGACTATACTAGGAGGCGTGTTTGTATTGGGAGGTGACGTCACTCACAGACGACCGTGCCGAACGCTTTGATTAACGGTGGTAATCGGTAAAGGCTCCGCTAAATGCAGCTGTCAATCAGTTCGTGTCTGTGTTAACGAACAGACAACCTTCTTGGCACAATACACAATTCTCTCTTTTTTATCCCAAATGCAGCGATTATACCCTGCTAACAGCGGGAGCCACAACGGTACGCACAATAGGTCAATATTTACTATTAACGAAACGCTTTTCACCTGTCTCAACATCTGCCACGGCTTCTCTCTCTCCGATTGACACAAATGAGTAAACAGACAGTGCAATTCTACACTTATGGTTTCCTACAAATGTAGAAAATACAAAGGATTAGGCTACAACATCACTAAACTAAATTACCCATATGCAAATCACAATTATTATTAATATATTAACAATAAAGATTAAAAATAAGAAAGATGCACATTACAAATACGTCACGTCGATCACATGAAGATTTTATAAATTTCCTACTGTAAATACATCAAAACTTTGTATCTCTGCCAAATATTGTCCTATAACAAACCATACATCAATGATGTATAAATCTCAATAAAATAAAAAAAATAAAAAAATTTGACCCTTATGACTGGTTTTGTAGTACAAGGTCACGAATGAGAAACTGTGATGAGTCGTGCAGCAGTAATAACGTAACAAAAATATTATAAAATTTCAAGCAAAATGATCATATTTATTCAAGCATTTAACATTTATAAGTTTAATTAAATGTCAGTAAAGAACTGCATAAATTATAACGATCACGAAGGTCCTCTTTCCCAAACGCGTACAGTAAGATTTAGTTGATACAGTATCAACTCCCCATCAGTAGTACTATACTGCCACCTGCTGGCGCAGTTGTGTAACTTAGAGAACAACACTTGTTATGTTGAGTTCGTGAGAAAAATAAGTCGTGATAACTAGAAAACAACTTTTGTTATGTCGAGATCACGAGAAAACAAGAAGGGAAAAAAATGCATGGCCGCTTAGATCTTTTGTAGTAATAGAGAGTGCATCACCTCAAGATCTTTTACTGTTTGCACTCCGATGGAGTCACATAAACAAACGGATACCTATTTGCCACCTATATCTTATTCCTATCTTATAATAGAGCACCTGCCTCAAGATCTCTAAGTCTGTTTTGCACTCCGATGGAGTCACATAAACAAACAGATACCTATTTGCCACCTATATCTTATTCCTATCTTATAATAGAGCACCTGCCTCAAGATCTCCAAGTCTGTTTACACTCCAATTAATGCACGTAACAAAACAGAAAATGCTGCTGCTCCTGCTCTGCCTGCCCGAGATGAGTCTTCACACAGAACATGCCACAGCCAAAGTGAATTAATATTAAAAACCATGTGCATCAATTGCAGTGTCAGGTGGCTGTACACAGTGAGAGATCTTGAGACTTGCGCGACGCTTTGGTGCCACGGGACATGTGCTCCATAACGGATTAAAACTGTTAAAATATGAAATAATATATATACAGGTGGAAAATGGGTAAATAAATATAGATTGGCACGTTTTTATTTTTTTATTTTATTTTTTTTAAATATTGAGGCAGGTGTAGAAAGGAATAAAATGTACTGTAATAAGTGTAGAATTGCACGGTCTGTTTACTCATTTGTGTCAATCGGAGAGAGAGAAGCAGTGAGAGATGTTGAGACAGGTGTAAAGCGTTTCGTTAATAGTGAATATTGTGGCTCCCGCTGTTAGCAGGGGATAATCGCTGCATTTGGGGTAAAAAAGACAGAATTATTTATTGTGCCAAGAATGTTGTTGTTCGTTCACACAGGCACGAACTGATTGACAGCTGTCTTTAGCGGAGCCTTCACCGATTACCTCCATTAATCAAAGCAATTTTTTTTTTTTTTTCCAAAAATTGTAGAAATATACAAGAACAGGGAAACAAGACATGAATGTATTCCTACAAAGAACAAACATAAAAATAAAGACAAAAACGAATATTCTGGATTTGCGTACATCAAATTATGGAATTATCTATACAGAAAAGTGCAAAAATAAAATTACATCAGTTTAGAAAAGCTGTCATAGTGCATAAAAAATGTGGCACTCTTTTTGTTATTTGTCAGCCTTAGAGATGAAACAAGAATCAAATTCAGAAAGAAAGAGGGGGAGAGACAAAGGAGATTTAAGCCACTTTTGCTTATGAATGAATTTTGCATTCAATATAAGAAAATTAACAATATATTCAACAGGTAGCTTTGGATTTTCATAAAAAATAACATCTTTGAGGACGAACGTATGGGTCACATTTGTAAGGTTAGAAACATAGGTGCTTAAGTCAACCCATAATTTGTTGGTAACACCACAATCAAAAAACAAATGGGAAGCTATATTCAGAATATTTAGAAATAGACAAATTAACTTTTAATTAACTGGGTTAAGCCTACTGGGATGGCTCTCATCAAAGTATTATATTCCTTTGGTGGGACTGGAAAATTATGGAGATACATAAATTGTTCATAAGTTAAAATATTACCAAAATCATCAAACACAGATAGAATACAGTTCAAGTTATTATTAAACCATCTAGGGAAAAAGAGAGACTTATTTCTAACAGTTATATCAGCATTATTCCAAATGAGAACTTTGTGGGGGGAGAAACCATGGACAAAACACAATTTCCATGAAAGAAGACATTGCTGATGGAAGTTAGATAAGGAAATAGGTCATTTGCCAGGCAAGAAATTACACTTTAGGCCACCAAGTTGGTCAAATATCCTATTTGGAATAAAGAACCACAGTGACATTGGATTCATAAGGCACTTTCTCAACCAATTTACTTTAAAGGTGTGTACAGTATCTGCAAAGTCCAAAAAACCAAGGCCACCTTCGCTTCTGGAATTAGCAAGCACTTCTCTTTTTAATTTGTAAGGTCTATTTTTCCAGATAAAATCCAAAAATATTTTATTAATTTCCTTTATAGCTTTATCGCTGACAAATAAAGAAAGAGCATAATATACAAAGTGAGAGAGCCCTTCAACCTTAGATAAAAGAACTCTACCAAATAATGAGAGATCTCTCTGAAGCCAGATGTTAAAGATCTGTTTAGTTTTTTTCATTTGATCAAAGAAGTTTAAATGATGTCTGCTGATAAAATTTTTAGTGATATGAATTCCTAAATATTTTACACTTTTTTTTTTTAACTGGGATACCTCCTAAGAATATATCATCCGTATCATGAATTGACATAAATTCGCATTTCGAAGTATTAAGTTTTAGACCTGAGGCACATGAAAATTGTTCAACCAATTCCAGAGCTTTTGGTAACTGATTTTTGTCCTCCAAAAACAGCGTAGCGTCATCAGCTAGCTGCGCAATTTTGATCTCCCTGTCAAATACTGAAATTCCTTTCAAATTATCATCTTGGTTAATTCTTAGAGTAACTCTGTGGCTAAAAGAAATAAAAATGGGGAGATTGGACAGTCCTGTCTGACACCACGATATATGTTAAACCTCTTAGAAGTGTCAAAGTTCACAATCACTGAGCTGTTAATACCTGTATAAAACATGGTTACAGTCTCTATAAATGCTTTACCAAATCCAGTACGAAAAATTAATTTGTGTTCTATGGAGTCGAAAGCTTTATGAAAGTCAAGAAAGAGTATGAGAAAGAGTATGAGACCATCTGAATGAATTAGATCTGAATAATCCAGCAGGTCCAGTACTAATCTTTTGTTAGAAATGTGACGGCTTTTCATGAATCCAGATCGAGATTCTGAAATAATATTGCCTAAACCATAACTTAATCTTTTAGCATATACAGAGGCTAATATTTTATAATCTAATGTTAACAAAGAAATAGGTCGCCAATTATCAATTATTAGAGGATTCTTGTCAGGTTTAGGTATGAGAGAGATGACTCCCTGTTTCATAGTAGTGCTCATATCTCCCTGACTGATGCATTCCTCATACATATTGTCAGGGAACACAGACTCAGACAGACAGTTAGTAGAAAAACCCACAACGAGTGTATTTATTGACATTCAAAGCTCTGCAGGATGAATAAGGACTGGGGAGACAAACGAGACTCTGGAGGGAATGATTGAATTACCGGACTTGGAGATCACACACACACAGCACGAAGAGGTAAGTATAGGGATCCAGAAGCGGGGGAAACAGGTGAGTGACGGAGAATATTCTGGAACATCGTAGGCGACGAAGTAGTTTCCTTGGAAGGAGAGAATTCACACTTGGTGAGTAGAATAGCGTTAGCATCTGTGATCCACGAGGGAGACCAGACTATAGCTGTGTCTAGGGATGGCTGACGCGAAGCTGATGTTTCGACAGTGTCGAGATCCCGAAGCGCAGATGTTTCGAAACACTGCTCCGAAGCGTGATTCGAAACACCCATGTCACGTGACTAAGGCGATTCGAAGCGTGTTTCGAGACGTGGCATACCTGCCGAATCAGCGTTTGATTGACAGGGTCGGGAACAAATCACACAATCGCACATCTTTCTCAACCTAACTCCCACAAAGTATAAAAGTTTACGCATCTTCACTTCGTGGGTTTTTGAGAGAGGAGAAAGATTTTGCAATATAGTGATATTTATAGTGTAATCTTGTTAATTATATTTAGGCTAGATGAAAAGTTATTATTAAGATATTGATAGATATAGGCTATAGACATTGACAGATAATTAGGATAAATATACTGATACATTCATATAGGCATAATGTAAGTTAGATAGTGACAAGCACAGCAAGTTAGAGATAGGATATCATAGGCTAATTGATACATAGATTATTTCATACTGATAGATTACATAATAATGGAAGCTCCATGCAAGAGATGCCATGCATCTGTGGTGTGGGAGCATTTCCATTTGGAAACACAAAATAAAGTGAGATGTATGTATTGTGATAGGCAGCTAGCCTACTGTAATAATACAACATCCACGATGGGCCATTTGAGGAGCACTCATCCTGGCCTTTTGGGGGGTGCAGAGGATGGTAACATTGTGCCTGTACCTAGGCCTGCTATTGACACTGCTGGGCCATCTAAGCAAGGCATACATTGTATGAAATCTAATTCAGATCACAAAGTGTTGAGACACTGTTTAGAAAATCCATATTTTAAAATAAAAATCTTTATATGTAAAAAAAAAAGAAGTCAGACATTGTGGCTTGATGTCTTTTATTAATGTTCATTTTTCATGACCAAAATAACATTTATTCATAAAGAGTTAATTCAGATGTCAGACCGATGTTTCAACACATTAGAATAGCAGAACAATAAAAACAAATTCTAAATGCTTATTATAATTTTATGAATTACTGCTTCGCCCAAGATTCGAAACCAGGGTGACAGCATTCCAGTCATGAACACTAACCACTCCCCCGAATCACTTGGCGAACCAACGAACATAGGTTATAATTCGTATATTCGCCTAACTGCTTCTCTGTCGAAACTGTTTCAGACTAATTCTTGAAAATGACCACTAGGTGTCACCGTAGAGATGGGTGTCGAATTGCTTCGAAGCCTCGACACATTTGCTTCGACTGTTTCAGTGTTTCACGAAGCCTCGCTTTGCCCACCACTAGCTGTGTCCCAAAGCTATGTGTACACACTTCGGAGGGCGCATTTTAAGTGCGAATGCGTCACACCGACACTACGGAGACTGTACCAATGTGAAGTGTACACACTCCGAAGTCCGTATATGAAGTGCGATTGCATCACAGCGTCACGACGTAAACTGTCCCAATAGAGTGGGGGAACTATGACGTCACTTTGTAGGCGGATCGGCGGTTAGCATGAAACTGGTTCCTTCGACAAAAAGCCAATAGGATTTTCCCATAGGCTTTTGGATTATCGCAAAAAATAAGCTCTGTGTTCAACCATAGTTCATGAAACTTACACGTTTTGTCCATCAAGATATCTTGACAAGATAATATATCTTTGACGAATTTTGAAGCCGAAATAAAAGCGCCAGAACTGAAAAGCTAAACTTAGGCTAACGAACTACACCACCACTGTCGCTCGCCTTCAGCGTCATCACCACAGCGCTCCCGAGAACTGTTTAAAACTTATTTTTAACATGTTCAGTGAAGGATTTACTCTGTATATGAATTTTAATCCACGCTACAGGAACCGTTTCATGAATAAATACAAAACTAGAGACAAACTAAAACTGAAATGAGACATTAGTAATAAATAGTGAATAAATGAAATAATCATAACCAAAGGACATTTAAAGCACGTATTTCTGTACATTTCGAAATAAGGTGCATTAAAAGTCAATAACCCTGCTGGAAAAACCAGCATAGACCAGCGTAATTCCCATGCTGGTTTATGCTAGTATATGCTGGTTTGGTGCTGGTTTAGCTGGTGGACCAGCAAGACCATGCTGGTCTACCAGCATGGTCTTGCTGGTGATGCTGGTCTACCAGCCTGGTCTTGCTGGTGATGCTGGTCAACCAGCATGGTCTTGCTGGTGATGCTGGTCTACCAGCCTGGTCTTGCTGGTGATGCTGGTCTACCAGCCTGGTCTTGCTGGTGATGCTGGTCTACTGGTCTTGCTGGTGATGCTGGTCACCCAGCATGGTCTAGCTGGTGATGCTGGTCTACTGGTCTTGCTGGTCTACCAGCCTGTTCTTGCAGGTGATGCTGGTCTACCAGCCTGTTCTTGCAGGTGATGCTGGTCTACCAGCCTGGTCTTGCTGGTGATGCTGGTCTACCAGCCTGGTCTTGCTGGTGATGCTGGTCTACCAGCCTGGTCTTGCTGGTGATGCTGGTCACCAGCATCTCAGCATCGGAATCAGGCCGAATGCGGCTGAGTGTTGACTCACTCGGCAGCGGCTTGCCAGAATTGAGCCAGGTCCGGCCTGGCACAGTAATGGTAATCTGGCTAGGTTTTGGATCTGTGGATCTGTGGATCTGGCCCGATTCTGGTTGAGAAACGGCACATTTAGCCACATTCAGCCGACTGTGGGCCAGAAGTCTCAGTTCTAAAATGTCAAAAATTCAGGTTTTACTCCTTATCTGAATATTTGGTCCCCACAATTAAAAATAAAAAAAAATAAAACTGTACACACACAATCAATCAATTAGGCTGTATTATAAAATTACAAAAATATATATTTATAAACAAAATACTTTAAAGTTGTAAACCTTTTGCCTGTCAAAGTTATTTATTCAATTTTATTATTATTTTAATATTTCTATTAATTTTTAGGCTGACCTCAAATGGACTTTGCTTATAATTTAAAAATGTTCCCTTAATCTAAATTGACACTTTCTGACTGTGTGTGATTGCAAAACTGATACCTCAGTAAGAAGTGGTAAACTTTACAAAATATGATTTCAGATGTTATAATAGTGATTTTATGATGTCCAAATAAAAGTACCACAGCAAATCTTCTGAAATCAGTGAGTGAAACTTTATTATTAATAACTGTAACATATATATATATATATATATATATATATATATATGTGTGTGTGTGTGTGTGTGTGTGTATGCGTCTTTGTTCTGCAGTGAAGGGCTACTGCATTTTTGTGACAAATCAGGACATAGATGTGTATAATGACAAGGGTATGACAGGTATTACAAGGAGAAGGTGACTTTTCAGAACATTCCCCCATGTCCCCACTTTTCAAAACGCTTAAAAATCACACAGAGTGGAGTGTATTGAAAATCTGAAATAGCAGAAAGTCTCCTGTAAGGGGTAGGTTTAGGTGGGTTGGTGTAGGACAATAGCACATACAGTTTGTACAGTATAAAAACTATTACACCTATGGGATGTCCCCACTTTTCACAAAAACAAACCTGTGTGTGTGTAATTTATTTCATTTTATTTATTTATTTATTTTTTTAAATAATCTAAGATGTAGGCTACAATCATTACCTCATGTTATATTTTTCCTGGCAAAAAAATAAATAAAAATCAATACATATAAATGTAACTTTAACTATTTGACACCTCACGTGCAAAGCCCGCGAAAGAACCGGAGGTTATATAAGCTGCGGTCGTCACGTGACGCGCACAGCCGGACTCTGAGTGGACGTCGCCTGATGGGAGAGCTTTCACGAGGTAAAGTATTTTTTGTGTACACAAGTATAAAATCGACGGCCTGTCATTTAAATGTACCATAAGCCTACTGTTCACTGTTCAAACGAGCCGTTCCGTCTTTGTTTTGTACGGCCCGCTCTTCAGCTCCGTTAATTACCGTTAATGCCGTTCTGTGTGACGTCATTTGCGCAGATCTGCTAGAATTGAGAAAACCTCCTTTCGTTTCACATTCATGTCGGTCAAGGTAACGTTAGTTTAAAAAAATGTAGCCATTTACAATTAATATTTTCACATTTAACTTAAGCAGTGTTGTCCCACAGATTTGTCTGAGTGAGAGCGCGCGACACTGACGCACACTGAACGCTCTCGCTCTCTCTCTCTCTCTCAGCGTGTGTGGTAGAGCGAGCGAGAGACAGAAGACTCACACAAGCCAATGTGGCCTATCCTTATGAGTAATAATAGTAAAAATAATAATATTTCTGCTTTTTAATAACAAATAATTACTATAAAAGTAAAACATGTATGCATGTGTATACACCAGGGAAGAAATAAAAGTCATATTCAAGTAAAGTTATAATTATCAAAAATGAAAATATTTATTCTTTTTTTTCTTTCTTTTTTCAGATTGTCATCCGATTGTTGTAAGTGATCAGTCAAGCAGTCATCCTGCATCTTGGATTTGCCATGTTCAGTTTGTACAAACATTATCTGATATTGAGTGAGGCTTTTTCTTTTGCTCCCCTTTGTTTGTGTGTCAGTAGCTGCTGCACCCCAAAGCCTCCACAGCACAGCACACCACACCACAGCACAGAACAGGCTTTGGCTTTGTAAGTATATATTTTTTAAGCTGACTGTCAAACATTTTCTCAATTTGTTTTTATTTAGGTTCATTAAATAAATAACTGCTGCATGACATATATTTATTTATTTAACAGGCTTGCATTATCTGATCTGTTTTAAAAGTTATGTATTTTGTAGTTTGTTGGTGAATTTTAATTATTTAATTACACAACATATTATGTGAATAGTGTAATAATGTTCCTGCTACATTTCTTCTAATATTTTTGTGATTACTTTTTCTTCCTACCTGGTCTTTATGCTAAGTTTGGAAAACCAGCTTCATGTTTAAATAGGCAAACTTGTGCCACATATACCAGACTGACACACACACACACACACATACCAGGACAGCCAGGCACAAGAACAGTTTCTTCCCCAGATTTTCAAATAGTTGTTGTCAAATAGTTAAATGTAAAATAATCTAAAAAAAATTACCCTTATGACTGGTTTTGTGGTCCAGGGTCACATATTAAGTCCTGTTTTCCTTGAAATTGAACAAAATGAAGTTTTTTCCCTTTGAATTAATGAGATTTTTCTGAGCCCATTGGCAGATATTTGTTCGTTTTGATCGTGAAATCACTTTATTTTGATCACTTTCTCAGAAAACAAGACTTTGTATAAAGTGCACTGCAAAACAAGACAGAAATACTGAGGAAGAGCATCGGTTTATTGAAGTGTGATCAGAAGGTTCAGTAAATGTTATTTAGTTACACACTTTGTTAAACGAATGAAGAAGTAATGGAGATCTGTTGAAAGTTGTATTTTCAAACTTTGAAGTGTTATTAATTTGCATTTAGAGACCATATTGACATGCTGCATTCAGTTTATCCCTTAAATCTTACATTTTTCTTTACCTTCATAAAATCTGCATAAACCCTGTACCTGCTAATATGCATCACTCAAATATAATTAAATACATATTTATTTTTTCTTTCAATTGTGCCAAGTTATAATCACTCCAATCCAAGTCATTGTGAATGAATGATCGACAGGGTCATGTATAAATGTGCCAGAATGAAGGAGTTTGTCTTCACATCAAAAAACAAAACATAATAATAATAAATAAATAAATAAATAAAATACATTTAAAAAATACAATAAAGTAAAATAAACAAATTCATTACTTTAAAAAAAACATTAACTTATACTAAACACTAAAACTATATAGATATATAAAAAAATAATAATAAAATGACTAAAACACACAACAAATTGTAACTAAACATTTAACAAAATTAAGCTCAAAATTAAGTTTGTTAAAGTGCTATAACAACAACTAAAAAAATATATATATATATATATATAAATAAATAAACGCACAACAAAATTACTAAAACTTTAACTGGAATTTTAAAATAAATATTGAAATAAAATATTATTAACTGTTAAGGTCTTTGCACACAGAGTCTGAAATTTCGTCACGCATGGAGAACAGAGGCGGACGAAGTACACAACTCCATTACTTGAGTGAAAGTACAGATACTGCTGGTCAAATATTACTCCATTACAAGTGAAAGTTGTAAAGACAGAATTTTACTTTAGTAAAAGCACAGAGGTACTTGCTTTTAAAAGTACTTAAGTACCAAAAATAAATCTACAGAACAGTTAAATGCCTTTTTATTCTCATCTTATTTTTATTGTCTGTGTGCTGTTGTTGTCTCTGTGAACTGGAAGCTTTTGACACTAAAAGAAATTGTTTGTATGTGCAAGCATACTTGGCAATAAAAGCTCTTTCTGATTCTGATGTATATTTTTTACAAATATATATTTATTTATTTTTCTGCAAATACTGCAGTGTGCTGGATGGAGAAACTGAGAAGTTTATAAACAGAAGGCATGGAAGAAGAGAGCAGGTCCTAAAACAAAGAAATTCTTCTTAAGGTATGCTCCAAATTTACCATTTACCATTGAGTTCACTGAGATCTGACTAACTGTGTCTATATGTATCCCCTCTTTATCTCTCTTTCCTTTTTTTCTGTCCTCTTTTAGGATAAACCTGAGGTCCTGGGAGTTCTTAGAGGTTCTAAAGTGTTTTTTATGCATTTGTTGATGTCAAATTTTCAATAATAAATTCAAATAAATTCTCATAGTTTTTACATTTATATGGTGTGTGTAATATTTGTGGAAACAACATTGTTAAAAAAAATACTGGCTTTAATAATACATTTTTTGTAGTTTTTAGAGAACCAAGTAATTACATGAACAGTTTTTTTCCCATGTAGGCTATATATATATATATATATATATATATATATATATATATATATATATAATATTGTTTTGGTAAATTTTGTTGTTGTTGTTGTTATTAATTAAATTAATATTGGTTTGTATTTCATATACATTTCCATTTGGTATCCAGACTAATTGTATAATCTATGCTGGCGTGATTGTGGCCTGATGCCGGCAGTGTCGGCTCAGTTTCGGCAACCGGACTCGGACCAGCGTACTCGGGCCGCATCCCATGCTGGTCACCAGCGTACCACCAGCATCCCATGCTGGTCACCAGCGCACCAGCGTACCAGCGCACCACCAGCGTCCCATGCTGGTCACCAGCGTACCAGCGTACCACCAGCGCCCCATGCTGGTCACCAGCGCATCAGCGTACCACCAGCGCACCAGCGCACACCAGCGTCCCATGCTGGTCACCAGCGTACCACCAGCGTCCCATGCTGGTCACCAGCGCATCACCAGCGCCCCATGCTGGTCACCAGCGTACCACCAGCATCCCATGCTGGTCACCAGCGTACCAGCGTACCACCAGCATCCCATGCTGGTCACCAGCATACCACCAGCGTACCACCAGCATCCCATGCTGGTCACCAGCATACCACCAGCATCCCATGCTGGTCACCAGCATAATACCAGCACCAAAACACAACATATGCTGGTCTTGCTGGTATGACCAGCTTGCTGGTCTATGCTGGTTTTTCCAGCAGGGAAATCCTTGATTAATATGAATATTTTAATTAAAAACGTATCCCCGCGTATTTAAATAACAGCAGAGTGAGCGAGTTTTTGGATATGGTAAGTTTAAGCTTATTTAGTGAACAAAGTACCACATTTCAGCTCTCATTTTGTTAGGATTGGTAATAATCGTAATATGCGTTTACCTTATGGTGCAGAGAGTCTCCGTGTCACGATAAAACAAGCATCTTCTATGGCGTCAAAACTGTGCCATTAATAACCGAGCGCGCCACTTATGCTGGCGCGCGCGGTAAATCACTTCCGCGAGAGGAAAACAGATCTACACGAGAGGAAACGGGAGCCCGCGAGCTAATTTCAAACACTCGCGCGCGCGTCACTCGTCCTCTGCGCACAATACAAGTCTTCGCGCGCGCGTGATCATCCCCCACATCCTCGCGCTCGATCTTCTCTCACCTGCTCGCGCGAACACTTCTATTTTTGTCAGTCGTGGGGCGGGGCTTGCTGTTCTAATTGTTATCTCTAACGCCATTGGTTACTTCCCCTTTTCCGGAAGTCAGCTGTGATTGGACGCCTGTGAAAAGGCCATCCATAATTTATATGAAAAATAAATTCCGTTTACTAGTGATTACAATCTTGTGATGTTACAAAGATAAAACAGGACCATAAACCCTTTTTTTTTTTGATAGGTATTTTTATTAGTTTTATATTGCACAATAAACAACAACAATACAAGAACAAAATACGTAAAATAATAATGATTAAAAAATAAATCAATAAGTAAAAAAATTAAAAAAAGACTTTTGAGAACAACAATCAGGGCATACAAGCAGTTTCAATGGAAAAATGACTAGACACTCAATAGGGGGCAGACAAGATACTAAGCATTACGTTGCTGGTCAGAGTCAGCATTACATTGGTCCAAATGATCTAGAAACGGTTGCCATATACTGTAAAACTTATTAAGATTACCAATAACTCCATACTGGACTCTTTCCATATGCAATATTCCAGTAAGATAGTTCAACCAGGTCTTAAACTGAGGAACACTGTCCGATTTCCACAGCCTCAGAATGACATGTCACATTTGTATAATTCAAATCTCTTAAAGGATTTTTATGCTGCACCAATTAGGGTAAGCAGCAACACTTCCTATAATATCTAATGTACTTGTTAATTTGTAAGAAGAATGACATCAATGCTTATATTAGTTGCTTATATACTGTCTCACCCTTATCCCTAGGTTACAGTAATCAGCTGATCCAGCTGTATCCAGACCAGACGGTGGACCTGCACCCAGGAACGACCACAACACATCCCTGACTGTCAGCGGAGACCATGTCAGCTAGATGACAGACCCCTGTGAAGACCTCATTGATGGCCCCAGCACAGATCCTCAGCAAAGACTACGAGAACCAGACAAGCCCTCTGCGCAAAGCCTTTTTACCAGCTTCACCTGTTGGCGTGATATTACTTCATGCAGAAGAAGTTGGATGAAATATTCTGAATGATATCAATCCACAATCTGACTTGTGATGCAGCCTGGAATAATCACACCACGTTCATTCGTTTGGCCAGAAGATAACTGCTTTCCTGACTGAGCCGGGTCTTGTTTGGGTTCCTTGTCACTGTTGCCTTTTGTCTTGCTTGGTTGAAGACATCTAATATTCAGCAATAGTATTGACTTGACTGCACTGACACCATTTGATAATAACTGAACTGAATTATGACACACAATGTTTTATATATGAAGAGTTTATTTGCAAAATCAGATAACTCCTTTTTTAAAATATTTTTAAAAATCATGTTTTTTGTTATGTTTTTATTGTGTTAGTTAGCTAGTATTTATTAGTTATTATTTACCTAATCAAAATAACCTGAATGCAGTTTGATTGAGATTAATTGGAATGCACAATGAAAAAACATGATTTTTAAAAATTGTTGAAGATGAAGTTATCCGTTTCTGCAAATGAACTCTTCATTCATTCATTCATTCATTCATATATATATATATATATATATATATATATCTATCTATCTATCTCAGTAAATATAATTTACTTGTTACTCTGTGGTTTAAAAAGTGTGAATGTTTATACTGTAGTGCATTTGTTCATATATATTTATATTAAAGTATTTGGTAATTTTATAATTAAAGCCTTTTTAATGTTTTTAAATGGTTGTATTTGTGTTTCACTGCTGAATTACATTTAGCAGTTTCTGGGCCACATTCGGCCCAGGGACCAAGCCGAATCTCAGCCAGATCTGGCTTAGTGTCTGGGCCAGACCTGGGCCACATAAAAATAATAGAAGTCACTCTACAGTATGCGGGACAGATCTGGGCCATGTCAATAAATAAGAGTCATTTTACGGGGCGTGGGCCGCATCTGCGCCAGAGGAAATTGTTTGAGTCGGTTTTCAGTGTGTGTGCCAGTTTTGGGCAGGGGACCCAGCCGGAACTGGGCCAGAAGCTAAGCAAGGTTGTGGCCCAGAGGTGGGCCAGACAAATTTTGCTATCTGGGAACACGGCGGATTTTATTTGTTTTGCAAAAGCTTTACAGTTTTGAATATCATGCATCTTTATAACCAACCAGCGTTGGTATAGCCATATGGCGCTGGCGCCTCACGCGCATAAAGAAACTAATAACTGTGTTTAATGTTTGTAAACATTTTGATTTATTGCCATTTTAGCCTACATAATTTCTGAATGTAATAGTAAAATGCGACGTGACTATATGTTGTTGGTTTTTTTTTCTCAAAACGCAATTTTATACAAGTAGCGTTTTTATTTTTAACAACGCACCAAACGTTTTAAATATCTTTTTTAAAAAATACTTTAATGTCTTTAAAGCATTGATAGATTTTTTTTTTTTTTTCTTTTGTTTAGTAGCCTACATTTAGGCAAATCTAGAAAAGATGATGCTGGCTGTGACTAACCACAGCGGGTATTATGTCTATGGTTAAGATACAATCTCTTGTTTTTTTTCTCCCCCCCTTTTTCTTTTTGTGTAAAGAAAACACTGTACTTTATTATAGGCAAAGACAATTTTTAAAAAAAAATAAAAAGATATTAACCGTTATTTTTTCTATTCGAACCGGTTTCGGAACGGTAATAATAGAAGAACACAGGAACAAAAATGTTAAAATATGATTCTGCTCAGAGTGAACCGATTTTTTTTTTTTTTTTCTTCTTTTTCAGGGCCTGCTGTCAGGGCCTCCCCGCTCGGCCCAAAACCATTAAAAACCGGTCCAGCGCTGGCAGATTCAGCTTTATCCTGCAGTACAGGGTCTGGTCTGATTTAGGGAAAGGAGGAAAATAAACATTGTTCATAGCTATGACAAAGTAATTAGTAAAAGAAATATTGAGGTACTTTAGTGAACTACATTGGGGGAAAACTACTAGTCATATTTAAATCCTTATTAAAGGGATAGTTCACCCGAAAATGAAAATCCCAAACCTGGAACAACTTGAGGGTGAGTAAATGATTACAGAATTATCATTATTATTTTGCATACTCTAATATACTTAAGGTATTGAGAGTAAAAGTAAAGGTATACAGTATTGTTCTGAAAAAATTATTTGTCAGGATGGTTTGTCATTAATATTACTGATGCATACTGTGTATGTTGCATTTGACTTAAGAATATGTTAAAGGTTGTTAAATTTAAAGTTACCTACTTCATAAACTGTTGGGTAGTTTAATACACAACAATGCATCATGTTGTAAAAGACCACATTTTTGTAGTGCTACTGTCCTGTGAGGAAAAAAAAAAAAAAAAATTACTTCACATTTGTATGAGAATACCTAACGAATGTACTTCCTTACAGTCCACCACTGATTATTTTGAAAATGAAAATAACATTTCTTGACAGAAAATTGACAAATTGTTACGAACTATATCAAAGGATGCAAGTGAAGAAATCGGACCGGCCATACAGGGCACTGTTCAGCTGTCACAGCTGCCGCTGAACAATGCATAATTTGTTTTTTTATTCATTCGGTTTTATTTTTGTGTTTACTTACTTGCCTAAAATCAGGGTTGCAAACCTTTCAAAATGTGTTCACCATGGTCAAGGCAATAAACTATTATAAAAATCGCACATTGGTAACATCAGTCAGCATTTGAACTGCTATATATGCGTGTGCATGATTTTGTATTTTTTCATATGCATCATTACATTATTCAAGTCAATTCAAACGCAATGCCTGCATTAAAAGTTGTAATCCAGCAAGGACGCAGCAAAACAATAAAATTTACCCGCCACGGTTTTGGCTAAGCCTATGAGGTACATCACCCGGCGCCGCCGGGGGTGAAACGTTCCCACCATCTCCTCCAGTAAAATATAAAATATAAAAATAAATGTGCAATGCTGGCTCCATAACTTTTTTTAAACGACCTGTCAGGATGGCAGCTCTCATCTCGCACCGTTGCTACGCGACAGGAGCCGCAATAGCGCAAATAGGAAATCCTGCAAAGGCGGAGCGTCTCAATCACTTCGGAGGCGTAGCCTTCGAAGTCCGTACACTCCGAAGTGTGTACACTTAGCTTTGGGACACAGCTAATGAGTGAATGCTGGGTGCGTGCTTATATGTGTGTGCTGATGATTACGTGACAGGTGTGGCTGATTAGTATTCGGGTGATTGGGACCGTTGAGTGGAGGTGGAGCCTGGTGTAGCCGTGACACATATGAAATAAAGGCAATTTAATAAACTCCCAAAAATGGAGATAAAATTCAGCTGAAAGCCCATTGATCCCAGGGGATTTACCTTTTTTCATTTTATGTAGAGCTTGCTTGATTTCATCAATTGATAAAGGAGAATCACAAATTTGACTATCAATAACTTTAATATGGTGTTTAACTAAATCAATACATTTTTCAGAAATATTATAGTTGAAATTAGAGGTATAAAGATTGTTATAGAAATTTGCAACAAAATCTGAGATTACGTTTTGGTCTTTGGAAATGACTCCGTCAATATTAAGAGCGGAGAGAGTTTTCCTCTGACCATTTCTTTTTTCCAGGGCAAAAAAATAGCTAGAATTTCTTTCCCCCTCGTCCAGCCATTTTGCACTAGATCTTGTATATGCACCTTTAGCCAAATCTAAATAGGCTTCATCAAGCTCCAAATTTAATCTTTTTATTTCTAAATTATCCTCTTCTGTAATTTTACTTTTAGCTAGTAATGCATTAAGTTTATTAACCAACTCTGAATCATTTTGATGTTTACTCTTTTTAATTTCTTTACTTCTTTTAACTGCTATATGTCTAGCTTTATTTGAAGAACTCCCATGGTTTTTTATAATCTCCATTTAAATCAGCGAATAATTCTTTGATAAGCTTGATGATACTATCATTAAATTTTTGATCTTTTAACAAGGTATTATTAAGTTTCCAATAGCCCCTGAGTCTCGGATTATCATGGATGTCACTCATCTTTATACAAACTAATTTATGATCTGATAAGGGGGCAATGGTGTGGGAACTGAGGATAGAAGAAGAAATCAAAAATAAATCAATCCTAGATCTAAGAGATAAAGTTTTATTTGACCAGGTAAAATCCTTCGTATAAGGGTTAAAGAACCGCCACGCATCAGTCAGGGAGAGATCTGTGCAAAGAGAAAAAATTAAATCATTATTCATTCCACCGTCAAGTTTAGGGGGGTATCTATCCAGATAATCATCCATACATTCGTTGAAGTCTCCTCCTAAAATAAAATAAGCATCAATATATTTTTTATTTACTTTCCTAAGTTTATCCACTAGATGAGAGAACATTACTTTGTTGGATGCACGAGTGTTATGACCACACAGCATGTTCTGAAGGTGGCATTATCTTGTTTGATTACGGTAATAACCCATCTGCCTTCATCAGAGCTCAAAGTTTCTAAAACAGTTCCTTTAAAACGGTGTAACATAATAGCAGTCCCAGCCAGTGATTGCTACCACGACTAAAGAAAATTGAGTTTCCCCATTGATTCCTCCAAAACCTAACATCCGTTTCCCCTGAGTGAATTTCTTGAAGAAAGATAAGATCAGCTGCACTTCTTTCGCAAAATAAAAAAATAGCTTTTCTTTTCACACTGTCCCACAAACCTCGAACATTTAATGTTACAATAGACAAAGATTTGAATTTGTACTCCATAAGAAGAACCACCAAACAATTTAAACGAAAACAACAAAATATAGCTTTCTTTAGTTTTACGTAAAATGTAAAGGGAGAGGTGATTAATAACCTATATAATATAATGGCATCAATGGTGGAAAAACGATTAAAGAAAAAAAGTCAAGGTTAATATAAAGATTGACAACAATTAAGGAGGAACAAACATAAAAAAAAAAAAATCCACGTTACACAACTTTTTATGCAGATAGTGTTGTCAACCGTTTTACGCGTTTTAGACAACCTGGTCTCATAAAAATACGTACCTCTGCACTACACCGTTTTACGTACCTTGCTGCACGTTTTGCCGCAGTTTCAAATAGAAACTGAGTGGCGCTAAAACACAGGTTCAATATGTGAACCCTGGGACGTTTTTATTACGTAGATATTGCTGTTTTTTTATTGCTTCAGATATGTATTGCGGCGGTTCAGAATTCAAATATCTGGGGACTGTCGCTAAAGGTTAATGCTCTATCATGTTGGAAATATGCCCTACACCAAATCCAGCCCTAAACCTACCCGATAGTGTTAACAAATGTAAAGCTGATATAAAAACGTATTAGCTGATGCAACTGTGCTATTTGAACTTCCTTTTTTAAACAGATTTTAACTGCTTTGTCGAACCGTAGTTACACGGGATTCGAACCAGTGCTTCACGTCTCCGTACTCCGTGAGCTACCGAACAAACTTATCATCTATGAAAACCCATAGATATGAAGTTGGATGTGTGCGATGCTAATTTGTGTGAAAGTGTTCATTTATTTTGGAAACTGCAGTGATACTTATTGCAACCTGATCTCATGAAAGTGCTTACAGTACGCCAAATAAAAACAAAAACTCGTGGAGATACGCAAAAATGGACTTTGGAGTGTCTATGCTAAGTGATGGGTAGGATTAGGGTTGTGGTGTAGATGCATATCATATGTACGCGAAAACTGCGTATCATATGCACGCCAACAAATTGCGGATCATATGCACGTGAAAACTGCTTATTATATGCACGCCAAAAATGCGAGTAGCATAGACACGCCAAAGTCCATTTTTGCGTATCAATACCACGAGTTTTCCTTTTTTGTTTTTGGCGTAATATTTATACGTATTTTCATGAGACCGGGCTGACTTATTGGTACATATTTCATGTCACGCTAAAAAGTGCACCCAGGTACGTAAATGCCATGAGACCAGGTAGGTTTTAGAGCACTGCATGAGAGAGGTGCAGTCACTTATGCCGAGTTCACACTGCACGATTTTCAAACTCGTCGGATCGCTGTTGTTTTCATACTGCGTGACTATCTTGGGAAGCATTCAGTCGCTGCTGTGTTCACATTGCACGATTTCACAATAGGAAGAATCGCCGACAACTCTGATCCGCAAACTACGTTTCACAACAAAACACACGCGAGAAGTGATAAATAACGCGAGAACCTGCGTGCGTCAGCCCGTTGTTCTCCAGCGAGACTGGAAGTATTAAAAAAATATAGCCCGCAAATTGTCTGTGCGCTGATTTCCAGCTACAAAAACAAAAACAGATTATGCAGGAGGGAGATGCAGGGAACAGGGATTGTGTTCTGCAAAGAGTGGTAAAGAATAATTTTGCAGTAACTGTTATGCTGATGTTGCGGCTGGTCAAGCGTTTGTGCTTGTTTCTGTATGATATATTTGTACATATTAAAATACTGATATGGTCTATAACTCCTCACCGAACTTCCCTCTGCCCTGTATCTTTGTCTCTCATTGGCTGAAGGTCATCGTGATGTAGTTTTCAGTCAGAAATCATTGCACACAGCGTGATTGTGAATCGCAGACAGCTCCAGATATTTAGCATGCCAAATATTTCACGGGCGTCAGCGATTCTCTCAGATCGCGTCTTTGGTAATTTACACAGCGCGATTGAAAAATCGGGCTAAAATCGTGCAGTGTGAACTCGGCATTAGCTTATGCGATGACATTCAGCCAATGAGAGACAAAGATACAGGGCAGAGGGAAGTTCGGTGAGAAGTTATAGACCATAGGTCACTAACAGGCGGACCGCGGTCCGGGTCCGGACCCAGAAGCCGTCCCATCTGGACCCGGACCTACATATCTAGCTTCTATTTCAACTGGCGCAGCTTTTGTAGTCTTTACGGTAGTGGACTTCGGTCCGAATCCATGAAGGCTTTTGACATAATGAAATAAATGCCAAACTTTCTAGTAAATCAAATTTATATCTAGCAGATCAAGGTCAGCTCTAGAGCCGTTTGGGTGCAGTCGTGCATGCAGTGATGAGAGCAGAGAGCGCCCTCTGTGCACAGACAGATGAAACTTTCAGTGGGTGAAAAACAATGGCATTTTCAAAAGTTAGGAAAGTTGACGAGTCCTTAAAAATCTTAAATGTTACAAGAAAGTCTTAATTATGATTTCAGGAGGTCTTAAATGTGGGGACTGAAAGACAAGAATTGAGCCATTCATTGAATAAATGAGCGCTGCACGTTTCAAAGTCATCCGCTGCTTTGTGTAGTCTGTCTCTTGGGCTTTGTGTACTGCCATTCCCAAAGCGCCACCTGCTGGAAGAGAATGATTTTCCATTTTCAATCAGCCCGTAAGTCTGCTGTTGTCAAAGGCCAATGTGAAAATCAATCCATGTTTTTAAGCAGCAAACACGCAGAGTTGTAAATGTGAACTGGTGGATCAACAAGAAGATAATATGTTATAAAATGTAAACAATTAAGGCAGTAAAATATATTTATATGTTATTTAATTAATATAATATAATACTTTTTTTACAGTAATTTATTTTTTTATTTATTTTTTATTTTTTGTGCAGGTCTTAAAAAAAAAGGTCTTTAAAAGTCTTTAATTTAAGCTTAAATATCCTGCAGATACCCTGGCCTGGCAAAAACCATCAATTGTTTTTTTATATATAATTGTTCGGACCTCCGCTGGTGGGGAGAGTTCATACTGGACCTCGAGCCGTTTTAGTTGAAGACCCCTGTTATAGACCATATCAGTATTTTAATATGTACAATTATATCATAAAGAAATAAGCACAAACGCTTGAACAGCCGCAACATCAGCATAACAGTTACTGCAAAATTATTATTTACCACTCTTTGCAGAACACAGTCCCTGTTCCCTGCATCTCCCTCCTGCATAATCTGTTTTTGTTGCTGGAAATCAGCGCACAGACCATTTGCCGGCTATATTTTTTAAAAATACTTCCAGTCTAGCTTGAGAACAACAGGCTGACGCGTATATGTTTACCGTGCATGCGCAAAGTGACGTATGGTATGTCAATGACACGCATGCTGTTACGAACCCCACTTCAAATAAGCTCATTAGAAAAGGGGGTAAGCAACATAAAAGGACACGTGAGAAAAACAACCCTTTTTAACCATTTATTCTCCATACACGCATCACCATGTGGCAACTGGTCGGACATATCCAAACCAAACTCATAAACAAACAACCACAAACTAACACAAACATTAACAAAAATACAGGAAAAACACACACACACAGCCGAACATCAAGCTCAGCTGGACAGCAAGAGACATCCAAGCTTCTTTCAAGAGGGCACCCCACTCCCTTCAACTCAGTGACTGGAACCGGTCGGGCGGCTAGACTCAGGTGGAAAACATGATCAGCCAGCCCCGCGGTTACTCTCTCCCCATCCTATATTCAGCCCTCAGCGTCATTAGTGAATAGGCAGCAGGTGTACAGGGGCGGAGCTTACCCTCGGGAGAAGAACATAAAAAATCAATACAACACATACCAAGCATAATACTAATAACAACAATAATGACAAAACTTGGATCATAACAATGCGCATTACGTGTGTAATTTGCATTACGTGGTGACGGTAGGTGTATTGCGTCGTGCGTGACGTAACACGTCATAAAAACGCATGCGCATACTTGGGACATTCTACCAGAAACGTACATTATCTGTCCTTGACTTCCTACAGTGAATAAAAAGTATTCACCTAAAAAACACCTAAAAAACAGAAACCGTTACATGTTTCAACTCATTTCCTTTTTGGGAAAGAGGAGAAAAAGAACTGTTTCTGTGAACAAAGATAAAATTAACCCCGTGACAAAGCGTCAGCAACTACATTCTCAGATCCCTTCTTATGACGGATCTCTAAATTGTATGGTTGCACCATTAGTGCCCATCTCATCAAGCGTTGATTGTGATTGTACATCTTACTCAAAAACACTAGTGGATTATGGTCCGTAAAAACCACAACCGGAACTCTACTGGCTCCCACATAAACATTAAAATGTTGCAACGCCAGTAAGAGTGCTAAGGTTTCCTTCTCAATTGTTGAGTAATTTAGTTGAGGACGATTGAACTTAGCAGAAAAATAGGATACTGGGTGAGCTATTCCATCAGCACCCTCTTGTAGCAGAACAGCTCCCGCTCCAACAGCGCTGGCATCTACTTCCAGCTGGAACGCACCAGACACATCCGGAGCCGAGAGAACAGGAGCACTGCAAAGCAAAGATTTAGCAGACAAAAAAGCCTGGTGACACTCTTCAGTCCAAATAAAATCAACTTTGGGGCTACACAATCGGGTTAATGAAGCAACAACACTCGAAAAATTCTTACAAAAACACCGGTAGTATCCTACCATTCCGAGGAATCTACGTAACTCTCTCCTTGTTGTAGGTACTGGATACTCGAGAATAGCAACCACTTTCCCATCTAGGGGTCGTACCTGCCCATTGCCTACCCGTTTTCCCAAGTAGGTAACACAAGCTTTGGCAAATTCACACTTTTTAAGATTTAATGTGAGAGATGCAACAGATAAACGACGAAACACTTCATACAAAGTCAACAGATGTTCAACCCATGTGGACGAATAAATGACTACGTCATCTAAATAGATGTTACAATTAGCAACGTCCCCCAAAACCATGGACATCAAACGCTGAAACGTTGCCGGTGCATTTCGCAGGCCAAACGCCATGCGCGTATATTGAAGAAATGAATCAGGAGTGGCAAATGCAGAGATCTCAGAGGCACGCTCAGTTAAAGGCACCTGCCAATAGCCTTTAAGTAGATCTAATTTTGTAATATACTTAGCCGCCCCGATATTATCAATGCAATCATCGATACGCGGTAACGGAAAAGCATCAGGCACAGTGACCGAATTAACCTTTCTAAAATCAGTGCAAAACCGGATAGACCCATCAGATTTTGGCACCAATACACATGGCGAGCTCCAAGGACTGCTACTCGACACAGCAAAACCATTCTGTAAAAGATATGACACTTCTTGTTTCATTGCTTCTCTTTTACTTACCGGACAACGGTAGGCATGTTGCTTAATTGGTAGTGCGTTACCGACATTGATATCATGTGCAATGACAGAAGTACCCGGAGGGACATCATTAAATAAATTCGGAAAACTGTCCAACAATTTCTCAATGTCTTGCTGCTGTTCACCAGACAAATAAGACAGTTGAGAGGGAAGCATTGATAAAACTTCAGAGTTTTTCAAACAACTACCCCCTAAAACTTCCATGGATACCTCCAAACCATCATCTACCTCATCTGTAGGCAAAGTACAAGTGAGCAACGACACACTCCCCTTTGACTCAGTCACTAGCTCACATAAGGGAACATCAGCAATACCATTAAAATGTTGTTTCGCAGGTTTTTCACAACTCTTTACCTTCACATCATCTCGGCATACATACGGCTTTAACATATTCACATGACAGAGGCGAGTTTTCCGTCTCCGTTCAGGAGTATGGATTACATAATCTGTCTCACTGACCCTGCTTCTTATCACATAAGGACCTGAAAACCGCGCAGTAAAAGCAGACCCAGGAGTAGGAATTAACACCAACACTTTCTCTCCTGGTAGAAAATTACGCGCCACTGCCTTCTGATCAAAACAGTGTTTCATTTTTTCCTGTGACAAAGCAAGAGCTTCTTTGGCCGCAGAACAAGCTTTTCGCAAACGTTCACGAATGCGAGAGACAAGATCAATAACATTCGTTCTCTCAAAAAGACCTGTATCAAGTAATTCCTCTTTCAACATTTTTAAAGGCCCACGAACATTATGTCCGAACACTAATTCTGAAGGACTAAATCCCAGCGAATCCTGTCGCGCTTCACGCACCGCAAATAACACAAAAGGAACACCGTCTTCCCAGTCATTCCCAGTCTCAAGGCAGTACTTACGCAGTCCAGATTTCAACGTCTGATGCCAGCGTTCCAGAGCCCCCTGAGATTCAGGATGGTATGCACTGGAGACCACGTGAGACACTCCTAGCGATTTTAACACTTTACGAAAAACGCGAGATAGAAAATTGGACCCCTGATCCGTTTGAACAGTTCTGGGCAGCCCAAAAGTCGTGAAGAATTTTATAAGGGCTTTTATCACAGATTTAGCAGTAATACTCCTTAAAGGAATTGCTTCTGGAAACCGAGTAGCCACGCACATGATCGTCAACAGATAACGACAACCAGACTTAGCGCGGGGAAGAGGACCTACACAATCTACTAAAACACGTTCAAACGGTTCTCCCACAGCAGGTATAGGACAGAGAGGACCGGGTGGCACCACCTGATTAGGTTTTCCTCCCACCTGACAAATGTGGCATGTTTTACAGTACTTAGAGACATCGGATTTTAACCCTGGCCAAAAAAAATGCCGAAGCACCCTATTATAGGTCTTATTAACACCAAGGTGTCCAGACCAAGGATGGTCGTGAGCTAAACTTAACACCTGCTGTCGAAATTCCGAGGGTACCACAATTTGATGCACCACATTCCAATCCTCCACCTGCTCATCCTTCAGCGTACTGCTCCATTTACGCATTAACACTGCGTCATTCCAATAAAATAATGAATTACGCAGTGACAAATTTTTCTCAGCACTAGCACGACACTTTTGTAAGGCCGAATCATTTTTCTGTGCTTCAATCAAAGCTTCACGTGAAATTTTTGCATCAACCACGAAATCAAGACCAACCGGTGAACTCGTGATTTTAACTCCATCCAAGGACTCGGGGAGTACGTCACTCCCTAGAATATCTGAGAAAACAGAATCACTGAGATTATTATTCTCCAAGGCATTGCATTTAGCTTGTGCTCGTGTGGTAACGGCACTCACTGAAAACACATCTGGTAACGTCTCAGCAAGTAAATCAGACTGTATATCTCGACACGGAGTATCAATCACCTTTACACACGGCATAACCTTACCACCAGCAATATCATTTCCCATTATAAAATCAATACCTTTCACAGGTAACGATGGGCGAACTGCTACTTCAAAACACCCAGATGCCAGTTCAGAAGTAACCCATATACGATGAAGAGGAACAGTGACAAATCCCATTTCTATTCCCTGCACAATCGTGCTAGTTTCACACGCAGAAGTCGCAGAAAAATCCAAAGTGTTCGACAATATAAAGGACTGAGATCCCCCAGTGTCACGTAAAATTCGTACTTGTTTTTGACTTTCGACCCCACCAGTCAAAGACACAACTCCGTCAAACACGAAAGGCTGAAAACAGGGATCAAGAACAGGAAAAGGGCAAGGTGAAGATACGGTTTTCACCAAAACGGAACCTCGAGGTTGAACAGAGAGAGACCCTTGTCGCTCCTGTTTCCGTTTTAAACTATGGCATTCAGCCATCACATGCCCCATCTTACGACAATATCTACACTCTTTGCCAGAGGTCGGCCTATTAGGAACCCATTTATTTTTTACATCAAAAACGTTCTCGTGCTCTTTTGAGGCTGAACCTCCAGAATCACTCACACGCTTATAAAACACTGTTTTATGCATCAAAGCATATTCGTCGGCTAATACAGCAGCTTGTTGCACCGTACTGACTTTTCGTTCATTCAAGTACAACGCCGTACGCTCTGGAACGCAATTCTTAAATTCCTCAATCAACATAAGTTCCCGTAAAGAATTATAGTCCGCCACCTTACATGCTTTAATCCAGCGATCAAACAAAATTCCCTTCTCACGAGCAAATTCGACATAAGTTTGAGACGCCAGCTTCTTTGTGGCACAGAAACGTTGTCGATAGTGCTCGGGAACCAACTCATATGCCCTAAGGATCGCAATTTTCACAGCATCGTACTGAACACCCTCTTCCAACGAAAGAGATGCACAGACTTCTTGCGCCTTACCCGTTAATTTGCACTGTAACATCAAAGCCCAAACTTCGGTTGGCCACTTCAAAGCACTTGCAATTCGTTCAAAGGCTTGAAAATAAGCTTCAACTTCCTTCTCACGGAAAGGTGGAACTATTGCTATGTTTTTAGCTACGTCAAAATGTAAAGATGGCACCTCTACAGACTTGGATACATTACCTGATGGAACAAAATTATCGGAGACAATACTCGAATGTGATGGACCAGCAACTGTCTCAGAGCTACCATTCAAACTGGTAGAAGTTTTAGAAATCATCGGTTTAGGTAGATCTTGAGCAGCCTGCAACTCAACTTGTCGCAGTCGCACTTTTGTATCAGCATCAATTTCGGTACATTTCAGGCTGACGTTTTAAATCGTCCTGTCTCGCTTGAGCTCGATCCTGAGTCTCTAATTGTAGACGAGCTAAACAAATTTTCAAACGCAAATCTGAACGAATTTCTGTCGATGCCTCGGTAGAAAGAGAAATTGGTTCGAATTTAGGCATTGAAAATGGTGGACCTACCTCCCCGCCAATAGTCACTGGAGTAGTCTGATCACCGACCGGCACTCGTAGCGAAGGGCTTCCTCCAACCCCTATCACTGGATCAGCTACCTCCTCAGGAACTGCCTCCATCGAAGGGAAAAAACCTTTATCGACCAAAGCAGACACAATACAAGCTTTAATCTCCGCCTTACGCTGTGTTTTTAAAACAGAGACCCCATAGTGCTGAGCGATCAGAAGCAGATCATTTTTTCGACATGCCTCTAAACTCTCAACACCAGGTTGA